>NW_028141976.1:342500-407500 GCF_025532165.1 Camponotus vicinus | reverse complement strand
TCTTTTGTTAATAACTTTTTAATAAACAACGACCGCCAGCTAAAACCTTCAGAATATTAATTAGAGATATGACCTTGACAACATATGTCAATGACATGATTTGTGCGAAGGTGGGCCCTTTTTATGCATAATTACCATTTCTAATTTAAATTATCGCCAGTATTAATTTAATCCAGAGTACTCTATAGGGGTTATATTGTTCATATCTCTTTTTATAGAAATTTTGTGCATATAATTGAAAAAGACAAACATATGCAATAGAACATATGTAATCGAAGCATATGTAATAGAAAAGAACAGAAAAATTATTATGATGGTGTTCAAAACATTTTTTAAATGAATATATTCATATTAGCATCTTTGTAATATTTCTGTTTATAGGGCACATAGAACACAACTACAGATATTTTTCTTAATGAGACTCAAGCTATTGATTAAGTCTATTAACATTGACTCAATAGTTATTGAAATCTGATAATCGATGATACTTCTAAATGAGCAACTCGCATATAAGTTGCTGCGAGTGACTTTATTAATGTGTTTCATGATTTTTCAGTTCTTATGTTTGTTACTTTTGCAAATATTTTAATGACAGTATGTGTAAAATATGCTGCAAAATATTGTTCAACATAGTAAATTAATATCGAGAATATTGAAACAATAAAAATAATGAAATGCATATAATTTTACTAAGTTGATTATTATTTTCAAAAATATTTGGATAACAAGACATTTATTTTTTATTTTAAAATTTCATATCATATTTGTTTAGGGAATGCATTGTATAAAATGTACAAATCAAAATTATTACTCAATTACTATAATATTTAATATCAATTAACTAAATAATAATATAATAGTTAGTATCAATTAACTAAATAATAATATAATAGTTAATATCAATTAATAGTTAATATCAATTTATAATAGTTAATATCAATTACTATAATAGTTAATATCTTGAGTAATGAATTTCTTTTCATGTGTCATAATAAAGCCACAATGACGAACGTCAAACTAGAACTTCTCTCAAACCAGATCAATCAATGTCTCGAAATAAGTGCGAGGTAAAATAATATTTTATATTATTGTTTCTCTTTTTTATGTTATTGTTTTTTAAAATAATTTTTTTAACCTGGACTTTTTACAATATTACTTCTTACAATATTAAAGTATATGCACAAATCGTAAAAATAAGTCTATCTGAAAATAATTTGTAAAATTCTTTAAAAAATTGCACTTTCAAAAGAATTTTTTACAAATGTATTTGTAAAAATGATATTTTAAATTAAATCTTTATTATAAATAATTTTGTTGACATATAACCAGGAAAACAATATTTTTCTTTTGCTCTATTTGTGGAATTAAATTAATTAAATATATTCTTATATTTTATAATATAGAATATTATTTTAATAGAAAGATGTTGTATGTGTTTTAGCACGAAGAAAATTTTAACATTAAGGTTACGGATGTTTTTGTGTCCTGATTTCATATTTAATCTGACAGCTGCAGGACGAAAACAAAAAGAAAATATAAACATTATACATTCTTTTATAAATAAGGTAAATATTGTGAATATTAATAACGAATTAATTTTAACTTATATTTTATACTTGCTCATAATTTATTATTTCACAGTTAATACAACAGCACCTAATAAATGCACAGAATAGCAACATTAATAATGATAAGACTCGTAAGTTTTGTCTATGGACGTACTATATGGACGTAGTATATAGACTCCGCATGCCCTTTTTTGTCTATCTAATTGAGTGAAGCCAACATCTAGAAAGAGAGCGAGAATAGAGAGCTTTTTCGTCTCTCTCTTTCTTTTTGTTTTTTTTTTGCAATTCGTCTGCGCAGAAAGAGACAAAGTCTGAACAGGAAGGTTAGATCATCTGTTTCTTTCTATATGTTGGCTTCACTTTCTTGGCCATATGCGGAATTCTTGTATACTACGTCTATGGTTTTGTCTATATTTTATTTGTATGTTTTCATTGTTGTTACGATGCAAGATTGTAAATGATTTTTTTCAGCAAAATAATATTTTCCAAAAGCTTAAAACTTTATTAAAGTGCTTGCTTTCATTGTTAAAACGCTATTATAATGTTTAATTTTAATCAATGCTAAAGATATTTTTCTTTTTCTACGTTTATTTTTAATATTAATTTTCAAAATATCTAATTTTTCTTTTATATATACATGGCGTCCCAGAACACTACATACAAGCGCTTGTGAGGAAATAGAGACCAGTAAATTGAACAGAAAAGTCTTGTACCATTTTACAATTTTCGCAATATAACAGAAATATTAAATATTAAAATCGGACGAACGAAAGAAGCACTCAGCTGATCGAGCGCTTGTATGTAGTGTTCTGGGACGCCCTGTATATATACATATATATATATATATATATATATATAATATACTATTATTATATATACTTATGCTATGAGAAAATAATTAACATATATACACACATGCACAAAATTTTATATTTTTTTTTAATTTTATTTAGATAAAACACTTCTCGATACATTAATAAAAATGTTTGATAACGAGAAATGCCCGCAAGAAGTAATACGGCAGAATTTACTTACTATAATACTAGCGGTATGTAAAATATCTCTATATATTTCTTACATAATTATGTTTGTATATAAACAAATATTTGTTATATTATATATAAAAAGTTAAAAAAGAATTAGCCTAATAAGAGCTAAACACAATAAATAAATGCATATATATGTGTAAATATTCTTTTAGATAATAATGTTTCGATGCTTTTGTATCGTATCTCTCTTCAGCATATAAAAATAAACACACTGCTACAATATAGCTAATATTATCTAATAAGTATAATAAAGAGATAAAAATCGATTACAAATAGTAATAATTAATAACACGGATTGCTTTACATTTTTTAACATACCATTTCGTTACATTTTTTTCGGAACAATTTAGACGTGGTCCGTGATTGGAAAATATTTTTATTTTACACTGATATGAACAAGTTACATGCCATCATTAAACTACATAAGGACTCTTTTTCTCAGCAAAAAATAAATCAAATAAAAATATGGTATATAAAATTTCATGTAAAGATTGTGGTGCATCATATGTTGGTCAGTTAAATAGATAAAATATTAAAATTACGCATTTATGAAGATTGTATTCATATTAATAACGACACTTTACAATATTCTGTGATAGTCAAAGAGCATTGAATTACTTCTTTTTTTTTAATTACAGTTGAATAGGATAACATTGAAATTTTGGATATAAAAATTATTTTAAGTAAAAATTATTATGAGATCTGTTGTTTATTAAGCATCAGAAAAATAGAATCAATCGACATATAATACCGAATGTCTTTACCATGTATGCTGGATTATTGGAAAATTAATGTTAAACGATAATTTAAGTGTCCCTATGTGTTTATTTTTCTCCCATCGGAAGAATTGAATTATTATTAAAGTGAAATTTTGCATAATTTAAGTGCATTTATTTACTACGCTTTCTTCTTATTAGTTTTATTCTCCTTTCCGATTTTTTTATATTCAATATATATAGCTATATATATATATATATATATATATGTTTTTAGTTGCTTATTATCAACGAATCATTTAAATTAACATATAAAAAATTGTTATTTATTAGGGGTCGGATACAACGGCAATAACATTAAATTTTGCTATCTTTATGCTGGCCTTGCATCCACATATACAAGTAAGTATTTATTAAATTTATTCGAAATAATACAATTAATTATACAATTAATACAATTAATTCGGTATAATAAACGAAGTAAATGCAAATAATACCATTTTCAACGACGAATATAAAAAAATTTTTCTAGTAATAATCAAAGAAAGTTCTTTCTCAATAAATTCTATTATTTACGCAAATAATAATTCGCTCAGAATCTCTTTTGGCATATTATATAAATTATAAAATAATTTCTAATGATGTTAATAAGATTAAATTACTATATTAAATTACCATACTTTGTTCAAATTGTAACTTAAATTTGGTTAGTATAAACACTTTTTTCAAAGTATGTTTATAACAGTTCAGCAAACAAGAAATATGTATAATATATGTTATAAACTCATTACAAAATTTGCTTAAATAAAAATTTTGTGTGTAATGTTTCTATTAAATTAAGAATTTTAATACAGCATAAAATGCTATCATCTGCATTTCAATACCAAACTGATAAAAATTCGTAAATATAATCAATAAGATTACATCTCTCTTATATATTGTACATGTTTATATTTATATAATTAAATATCTTATTTAATTTTATAATAGAATAAAGTATATGAAGAAATTAAAGAAATTTGTGGAACTGATCCTGTTAAATATGAAGATTCACATTACATGGAATACTTAGATTGTGTAATAAAAGAAACAATGAGACTATTTCCAGCTATTCCATTAATTGGGCGGTCTTTAACTAAGGACGTAAAAATAGGTATGTTTTCAAATATTAAAATTCTATTACTTTATATGTGTGTTAGAATACATATAATCATTATATAGCATAAGCACGAAAAACCATAATTTTTAAAGAATAATTACAAATATATTTTATTATTTAAAAATTATATTATATTATGTGCTCATTTTGTTTTTATATATAAACTACTTTTATATGTTGCTTTATATATACCATACGTATATAAAATATTATTTTTTATATCTTTTTTTAACGTTTAAATATAAAGAGATATATGTTTTAGGAGACACTATTTTGCCAAAAGGCACGGAAGTTATATTGGTGATAATAGCTCTCCACCGAAATGAAAAGTTCTGGCAAAATGCATTAACATTTGATCCAGATAGATTTTTGCCAGACAAAATAGAAATATCACAGAAACATTACATGCCATTTAGTTATGGCGTAAGAAATTGTATAGGCGAGCATTAAATCACAAGATATTAAGATCAAATTTATTTATAATTAACTAACAAATTTTTGCAGGTGGAGGTTTTGCTTTGTCATCGATGAAAATTCTACTAGCAACATTAATACGCAATTTCATATTTGAAGCGGATTCTAATATTAAAATCAATGAAATAAAATTGAACATGAATGTTGTTTTATCTAGCGTGAAACCTTTAAGCGTTAAATTAAAAACACGAGGTCCACACTAGTAAAATAGTATAAAAAGAAATATATTATGTAATAATTATGTAACAATATACATTTAATTAATGTATACATACATACACACACATATATATTATAATATAGTACATACAATAAAAAAGATATTCATTATATTAGATTGTAGTATTTGAATTTTCTGCGCATTATAAAAAGTTTTGTAATAGTATTCAATAGATTATAATTAAAATTTTGATTTTAGTAATTAATATTTTTTTGTCATATTTAAAAAAGATGTACATATATATATATAAGAAAAAATGCAATTGTTAATAGCAAATTACATTTTTTTTTTCGAAACAATTATGTGTTTTCTTTACACCAATTGATTCCTCTCATTATTTTGTACATAAAAGTATTAAGGTAAGATAATCGAAAAATGAATATTTTTCTAGATATTTTATGGTTTATGTAAAATTAAGAAATTATTTCAAGCCTTATAACTCGAAAAGTACTTGATGAAAAAATACTTTATTATAGTGTTTTGGAAAGATCTCGACATAAGCTATAAGAATATGCAATAAAAAATAGGTGGTTCCATTTAAGAAATTAAAGGTGTCCTTGACCTCACCTTAACGATGCCATCCAAGGTCAAACCAATGACACCATCTTATGTTCCCTTCAAAACCATACAATTTTTGTCGAAAACGTTTTTCTCTAAAATGCTTAGTTTTTGAAAGAAAAGGGGTGTACGGGTGGTCTAGGACACCCTGTATATATATATATATATATATATATATATATATATATATATATATACACAGGGTGAGTTTTATTTCCTGTGTCAAACTTTTTATCATACGAGAGATTATCGACTGCAATTATAATAAATTGATCGGTACACAGATGTCAGTTATTTGAATCGACCGTATCGATCCATATATAATATGTACAAGTTAAAAGGTGAATCAAATTATGTGGTATGGATTTATTATTATTAGAGCTACGTATTATTATTATTATTATTAAATATATATATATATATACATATTAATATATTTTTTATTATTATTATTAAAGCTACGTATACATATTCGATATATTAAAGCAGTAGAAATACATATTTAAAAATTCAGTTTTCAAATTTAACACTTTAACTTTTTATGTAAAACTTTATTTTCGGATAAAATCCGCATTTATTTTTATGATTCATAAATTGTTATTATTGATTTATACGTTAAAAGTATGCAGCAAAAAAATGTTCTTCCTTCTTAAAGTAAAATTACACAAATGTTCCATAAGAAATACATTCTTAGTGCCAAGTTTTTTTAATTAAAATTTTTTTTACTTTATTGTTTTATATTAATTTTCAGTTTTCAATTTTTAAATAAATTTTTAATTTCTTAATATTATTATTTTTGAAAATTAAAACAACTATTTTGTATAACAATGTTTTCAATTAAAATATTTCTATTTAACTTGTACAAGTTTTCTTCTTTGTACTTCTATTTATCTTGTACAAATTTTTATTCTTAGTTGGCGCAATTTTTTTATATCACTACTTTTGTAGACAATATGACAGTTGGATACAATTAGTGCATGAACTTGGCGCCCTTTTTTTACCTTTTTTTAAAAAGGTAAGTTTTTGGGGATTATATCACTTCTTTTTTTAGTCTAATTTGTGTGCTAAGAGATATTATATTAAAAAAAAAAATATATATATATATATATATATATATGTGTATATGTATATTTTTTTAAATATATAAGCAAATTATATAAAAATACATATAGAATAAGTATATATAATATATATTATATATATATATATATATATATATATAATTATATTATATATATTTATATTTGGCTTGTAAAATAGATATATTTATTTACCTTGCGCTCCAATTATCATACCTTACTGGCTCTTGCGAATTTTTAATTAATAATTTTATTATTTATTATTTAACTTGCCCTTTATTATTTATCACTACTCAAAATGCGGTTAATAATACATGTCACTAATGACACATATGACACATGTCATTAATATCGCAAATATCGCAAAGCGTCATTAGCGCAAACTTCCGTCGAGAGTAGGAAATGTACGTTTTCTCTTTCTATGTGTTCTGTACATGTGCATTGATGACGATGATGATGATGATAAAGACATTTCTTAATTGAAAATTTTCATATTTCGATTTTGCGTTATGATATTTCCGTTTATAGATCACGCAGCACAAAAATAAAGATACTTTCTTTATACAATTCAAACCCGCTCTATCGATTAAGGCTAGTAAGAATTCGATCCGTTCAGCCGTTATTGAAATCTGAGTTACTCTCAACTGTCCGACTCGCGTATAGATACACGGAGTGCCGCGCTAATGCTTCGCATGAACTTGGCGCGAGACACTACCGTGTCTCTTGATAAATACAATATGTGGTAAGGCCAAGTATTTTTATTTATTATAAAACATGTGTGCATACTATATTTGTTATCATAAAAAGAAATCAAAAACTTTGTAAGAGATAAAGAAAGAGACACACAAATTACATATTAAATATAATATAGTATAATTTGTATTATTTTATTATTTGTGAATTAAATAATATATTAAATCCTGTTGATTTAATGATAAAATTTCATAGAGTACAAAATATAAAAAAAAATTGTGTAATAAAATTCGACAACAGCAGAATTAGATTTATTTTAGTGCGTGCGACATATGTAATCGAAACATATGTAATAGAAAAGAACGGAAAAGTAATTATCATCTGTCTAAAACATTTCTTAAATGAAAATATTCACAAATATTTGGAATTTTGCATCTATTTCCCTATCTTTAATTGTAATATTTCTGTTTATAGACACGTAGAACACAACTACAGATACTTTCCTTAATGAAACCCAAGCTATTGATTAAGTCTATTAAGATTGATATTGAATAGTTATTGAAATAGTTTTTGAAATCTGATAATCGATGATACTTCTAAATGAGCAACTCGCATATACGTAGATACATAGATACGAGACTAATCTTGTCGTTGCTGCGAGTGACTTTATTATCGTGTCTTTTGATTTTTCAGTTCTTATGTTTGTTACTTTTGAAAACATTTTAATGACAATATGTGTAATATACGCTGCAAAATATTGTTCGACGTTCGACATTCGACATAAATTATCGACATATATTCGACATATATTCGACATAAATTATCGACATATATATATATTTAATAATAATAATAATAATAATACGTAGCTCTAATAATAATAAATCCATACCACATAATTTGATTCACCTTTTAACTTGTACATATTATATATGGATCGATAAGGTCGATTCAAATAACTGACATCTGTGTACCGATCAATTTATTATAATTGCAGTCGATAATCTCTCGTATGATAAAAAGTTTGACACAGGAAATAAAACTCACCCTGTATATATATATATACATACAGGGTGTCCTAGACCACCAGTACACCCCTTTTCTTTCAAAAACTAAGCATTTTAGAGAAAAACGTTTTCGACAAAAATTGTATGGTTTTGAGGGGAACATAAGATGGTGTCATTGGTTTGACCTTGGATGGCATCGTTAAGGTGAGGTCAAGGACACCTTTAATTTCTTAAATGGAACCACCTATTTTTTATTGCATATTCTTATAGCTTATGTCGAGATCTTTCCAAAACACTATAATAAAGTATTTTTTCATCAAGTACTTTTCGAGTTATAAGGCTTGAAATAATTTCTTAATTTTACATAAACCATAAAATATCTAGAAAAATATTCATTTTTCGATTATCTTACCTTAATACTTTTATGTACAAAATAATGAGAGGAATCAATTGGTGTAAAGAAAACACATAATTGTTTCGAAAAAAAAAATGTAATTTGCTATTAACAATTGCATTTTTTCTTATATATATATATGTACATCTTTTTTAAATATGACAAAAAAATATTAATTACTAAAATCAAAATTTTAATTATAATCTATTGAATACTATTACAAAACTTTTTATAATGCGCAGAAAATTCAAATACTACAATCTAATATAATGAATATCTTTTTTATTGTATGTACTATATTATAATATATATGTGTGTGTATGTATGTATACATTAATTAAATGTATATTGTTACATAATTATTACATAATATATTTCTTTTTATACTATTTTACTAGTGTGGACCTCGTGTTTTTAATTTAACGCTTAAAGGTTTCACGCTAGATAAAACAACATTCATGTTCAATTTTATTTCATTGATTTTAATATTAGAATCCGCTTCAAATATGAAATTGCGTATTAATGTTGCTAGTAGAATTTTCATCGATAACAAAGCAAAACCTCCACCTGCAAAAATTTGTTAGTTAATTATAAATAAATTTGATCTTAATATCTTGTGATTTAATGCTCGCCTATACAATTTCTTACGCCATAACTAAATGGCATGTAATGTTTCTGTGATATTTCTATTTTGTCTGGCAAAAATCTATCTGGATCAAATGTTAGTGCATTTCGCCAGAACTTTTCATTTCGATGGAGAGCTATTATCACCAATATAACTTCCGTGCCTTTTGGCAAAATAGTGTCTCCTAAAACATATATCTCTTTATATTTAAACGTTAAAAAAAGATATAAAAAATAATATTTTATATATGTATGGTATATATAAGGCAACATATAAAAGTAGTTTATATATAAAAACAAAATGAGCACATAATATAATATAATTTTTAAATAATAAAATATATTTGTAATTATTCTTTAAAAATTATGGTTTTTCGTGCTTAAGCTATATAATGATTATATGTATTCTAACACACATATAAAGTAATAGAATTTTAATATTTGAAAACATACTAATTTTTACGTCCTTAGTTAAAGACCGCCCAGTTAATGGAAAAGCTGGAAATAGTCTCATTGTTTCTTTTATTACACAATCTAAGTATTCCATGTAATGTGAATCTTCATATTTAACAGGATCAGTTCCACAAATTTCTTTAATTTCTTCATATACTTTATTCTATTATAAAATTAAATAAGATATTTAATTATATAAATATAAACATGTACAATATATAAGAGAGATGTAATCTTATTGATTATATTTACGAATTTTTATCAGTTTGGTATTGAAATGTAGATAGCATTTTATGCTGCATTAAAATTATTAATTTAATAGAAACATTACACACAAAATTTTTATTTAAGCAAATTTTGTAATGAGTTTATAACATATATTATACATATTTCTTGTTTGCTGAACTGTTATAAACATACTTTGAAAAAAATGTTTATACTAACCAAATTTAAGTTACAATTTGAACAAAGTATGGTAATTTAATATAGTAATTTAATCTTATTAACATCATTAGAAATTATTTTATAATTTATATAATATGCCAAAAGAGATTCTGAGCGAATTATTATTTGCGTAAATAATAGAATTTATTGAGAAAGAACTTTCTTTGATTATTACTAGAAAAATTTTTTTATATTCGTCGTTGAAAATTGTATTATTTGCATTTACTTCGTTTATTATACCGAATTAATTGTATTAATTGTATAATTAATTGTATTATTTCGAATAAATTTAATAAATACTTACTTGTATATGTGGATGCAAGGCCAGCATAAAGATAGCAAAATTTAATGTTATTGCCGTTGTATCCGACCCCTAATAAATAACAATTTTTTATATGTTAATTTAAATGATTCGTTGATAATAAACAACTAAAAACATATATATATATATATATATATATATATATACCTATATATATTAAATATAAAAAAATCGGAAAGGAGAATAAAACTAATGAGAAGAAAGCGTAGTAAATAAATGCACTTAAATTATGCAAAATTTCACTTTAATAATAATTCAATTCTTCCGATGGGAGAAAAATAAACACATAGGGACTCTTAAATTTTCGTTTAACATTAATTTTCCAATAATCCAGCATACATGGTAAAGACATTCGCTATTATATGTCGATTGATTCTATTTTTCTGATGCTTAATAAACAACAGATCTTATAATAATTTTTACTTAAAATAATTTTTATATCCAAAACTTCAACGTTATCCTATTCAACTGTAATTAAAAAAAAGAAGTAATTCAATGCTCTTTGACTATCACAGAATATTGTAAAGTGTCGTTATTAATATGAATACAATCTTCATAAATGCGTAATTTTAATATTTTATCTATTTAACTGACCAACATATGATGCATCACAATCTTTACATGAAATTTTATATACCATATTTTTATTTGATTTATTTTTTGCTGAGAAAAAGTGTCCTTATGTAGTTTAATGATGGCATGTAACTTGTTCATATCAGTGTAAAATAAAAATATTTTCCAATCACGGACCACGTCTAAATTGTTCCGAAAAAAATGTAACGAAATGGTATGTTAAAAAATGTAAAGTAATCCGTGTTATTAATTATTACTATTTGTAATCGATTTTTATCTCTTTATTATGCTTATTAGATAATATTAGCTACATTGTAGCAGTATATTATTTATTTTTATATGCTGAAGAGAGATACGATACAAAAGCATCGAAACGTTATTATCAAAAAGAATATTTATACAATATAAATGCATTTATTTATTGTGCTTAGCTCTTATTAGACTAATTCTTTTTTAACTTTTTATATATAATATAATAAATATTTGTTTATATACAAACATAATTATGTAAAAATTATATAGAGATATTTTACATACCGCTAGTATTATAGCAATTAAATTCTCCCGTATTACTTCTTGCGGGCATTTCTCGTTATCAAACATTTCTATTAATGTATCGAGAAGTGTTTTATCTAAATAAAATGAAAGAAAAAGTATAAAATTTTGTGCATGTGTGTATATATGTTAATTATTTTCTCATAGCATAAGAATATATAATAATAGTATATTATATATATATATATATATATATATATATATATATATACACTACAAACAAGCGCTCGAGCGGCTGAGCGCTTCTTTCGTACGTCCGATTTTAATATTTAATATTTCTGTTATTAATGCGAAAATTGTAAAATGGTACAAGACTTTTCTGTTCAATTTACTGGTCTGTACCTCCTCACAAGCGCTTGTATGTAGTGTTCTGGGACGCCATGTATATATAAAAGAAAAATTAGATATTTTGAAAATTAATATTAAAAATAAACGTGGAAAAAGAAAAATATCTTTAGCATTGATTAAAATTAGACATTATAATAGTGTTTTAACAATGAAAGCAAGCACTTTAATAAAGTTTTAAGCGTTTGAAAAATATTATTTTGCTGAAAAAAATCATTTACAAATCTTGCATCGTAACAACAATGAAAACATACAAATAAAATATAGACAAAACCATAGACGTAGTATACAAGGACTCCGCATATGGCCAAAAAAGTGAAGCCAACATATAGAAAGAAACAGATGATCTAACCTTTCTGTTCAGACTTTGTCTCTTTCTGCGCAGACGAATTGCAAAAAAAAGAACAAAAAGAAAGAGAGATACGAAAAAGCTCTCTATTCTCGCTCTCTTTCTAGATGTTGGCTTCACTCAATTAGATAGACGAAAAAGGGCATGCGGAGTCTATATACTACGTCCATATAGTACGTCCATAGACAAAACTTACGAGTCTTATCATTATTAATGTTGCTATTCTGTGCATTTATTAGGTGCTGTTGTATTAACTGTGAAATAATAAATTATGAGTAAGTATAAAGTATAAGTTAAAACTAATTTGTTATTAATATTCATGACATTTACCTTATCCATAAAAGAGTGTAAAAAGTTTATATTTTCTTTTTGTTTTCGTCCTGCAGCTGTCAAATTAAATATGAAATCAGGATACAAGAACACATTCCGTAATCTTAATGTGAAAATTTTCCTCATGCTAAAACACACACATCTTTCTATTAAAATAATATTCTATAGTCTTCTATAATCTTTTTATAAAATATAAAAATATATATAACGAATTGTGATTATTAAATTCGACAAATAGGACACGAGAAAAATATTATTTTTTTAGTTACATATCAACAGTATCTATATTTAGTTATATGTAACAAATGTATTTATAATAAAGATTAAATTAAAATGTAATTTCTACAAATACATTTGTAAAAAATTCTTTTGAGTGCAATTTTTAAAGACTTTTATAAATTATTTTCAGGTAGACTCATTTTTACGATTTGTGCATATACTTTAATATTGTAAGAAGTAATATTGTAAAAAGTCAAGGTTAAAAAAAATTACTTTAAAAACAATAACATAAAAAAGAGAAACAATAATATAAAATATTATATTACCTCGCAATTATTTCGAGACATTGATTGATCTGGTTTGAGAGGAATTCTGGTTTGACGTTCGTCATTGTGGCTTTATAATGACACATGAAAAGAAATTCATTACTCAAGATATTAACTATTATAGTAATTGATGTTAACTATTATAAATTGATATTAACTATTAATTGATATTAATTGATATTATATTATTATTTAGTTAATTGATATTAACTATTATATTAATTGAGTAATAATTTTGATTTGTACATTTTATGCAATGCATTCCCTAAACAAATATGATATGAAATTATAAAATAAAAAATAAATGTTTTGTTATCCAAATATTTTTGAAAATAATAATCAACTTAGTAAAATTATATGCATTTCATTATTTATATTGTTTCAATATTCTCGATATTAATTTACTATGTCGAACAATATTTTGCAGCATATTTTACACATACTGTCATTAAAATGTTTTCAAAAGTAACAAACATAAGAACTGAAAAATCATGAAACACATTAATAAAGTCACACGCAGCAACTTATATATTTATTAGCAATTATATATTAGCGAGTTGGTCATTTAGAAGTATCATCGATTATCAGATTTCAATAACTATTGAGTTAATGTTAATAGACTTAATCAATAGCTTGAGTCTCATTAAGAAAAATATCTGTAGTTGTGTTCTATGTGCCCTATAAACAGAAATATTACAAAGATGCTAATATGAATATTTTCATTTAAAAAATGTTTTGAACACCATCATAATTATTTTTCTGTTCTTTTCTATTACATATGCTTCGATTACATATGTTCTATTGCATATGTTTGTCTTTTTCAATTATATGCAAAAAATTTCAATAAAAAGAGATATGAACAATACAACCTATAGAGTACTCTGGATTAAATTAATACTGGCGATAATTTAAATTCGAAATATATATATATATATATATATATATATATATACACATATATGTACATTGTACATTGATATGATTAACATTTTATTTCTGTGTTTTTATTTCTGTGGAATAATTTATATTGTTTAAATTTTTGTTCTTCTTCCTATGTACACACGCACGCATGCACGCATGCACGCACGCACGCACGCACGCACGCACGCACGCACGCACGCACGCACGCACGCACGCACGCACGCACGCACCACGCACGCACCACGCACGCACCACGCACGCACGAACGCACCACGCACGACGCACGCACGCACGCGTGCACGCACCACGCACCACGCACGCACACACGCACGTACGCAAATAATAAAATAATACAAATTATACTATATTATACTTAATGTATAATTTACGTGTCTTTCTCTTTATTTCTTGCAAAATTTTTGATTTCTTTTTATTTTTATGATAACAAATATAGTATACAAATGTTTTATATTAAATAAAAATACTTGGCCTTACCACATATAACGTTAAGCGTATATTTGAAGATATAATGGTAAAGATTTATTTCATTTCCATTTAATCCGATTTTTTTAAGTTCCTTTGTTAAACTTAGAGATTGATCGACAAATGTATCCGAAAAGTTTCGTAATATTAGAGTATTAAAATTTAATGCAATAGCTTTTCGACGTTTTCTCCATATAGTACTGAAACAAATATTATAGGAAAGATATATTAAAAAAGATAAATGAAGAAAACATGTGTATACACACACACACACACAAAACACACCACACACACACTCGCGCGCGCGCGCGCGCGTGTGTATATGTATATGTATATGTACATATAATACATAAAAATAATATTAAATAGCATTGATATTAAAAAACTTTGAAAACAAATTTAATTAATAATAATTTTAAATTTGTCTCATTACAGTCAAAGTAACAAAAGTAAAAATATAAGAATATATTATATAAGAATGCAAGTAATAATTATATTATAAGTATGTTATAAAGGATTTTTTAAAATTATATAATGTTATTATGTAAATTGTAGTTATGGAACTACATAATTTTATTATGTGTAAACTATAGTTATAGGAATAATTTTAAATTTTATGTTACTAAAAATATCTTACCAGGAGCTGTGACTAATCCTTTGCCTATTATAGGTTCAAAAAGTTTATATATCATACTTTTATCCACACTGTTATGCAAGATTACCTATAAAAGTTGTATTATGTGAAGTACTTTTAAATATTTCAAATGTATATCTGTTTATCTGTATATCTGTATATCTGTCATTTAGATATTTAACAATATATTATATTTAGATAAAGTTAACTGTAGAAAATTATTTTGATTAGATCAGTGATGAGTTATTATAAAGATATATAAAAGTATTATTTATTTGAAATAGACAACAGATTCTCTATACATAGATTTAAATAATTCATGAATATACAAACAAATAATAATGAAACATATAAACGCTATCTTTTTACCTGCATTTGATCTGGTTCATGTATACCAATTACTAATTTGTTGCCTAGCCAAAACTTGAGTGGAGATGAATAATCTTGTGTCAGTTTAATAATAATATCCAAAAGTTCTAAAAAATGTTTTATGATTTATCATATAAGATTATTAACTTATTAAAATTTATTTTAATTATTAATATTAATATTATTTATATTATGAATTTATTAATATCTTTATTATTTTAAATTAATGCAATGTTGGTGATAATTAATTTTTTAAATATCTCTTTATTATTACCTTCATGATTCGGACGAAGGAAATAATAACCACTTCCAATAAATGGAAAACTCTTTGGACCGTTTAATATATTTATCTTTTTAATTATATGTCGGCGATGATCATTTAAAATAAAATAATATATATATAAAGCAGTAAGACCCAATAGTATTAATAAAATAAATATCATTATCATTAAATTGATAATACAAATTTGTATTAATGTATTTTCCAAATTTTTTTAAATTTTATGTCTTCCCTTTCTAAACATATAGATAAATACATAAATACAATTTATGAAATAATGGAGATGCTTCTTTCAGATTAAGAAGTAAATTCATTAATTATTTTGGAAGTGTCAAGTATCAAATAACATGGAAGCTATTATTTCGAGAATTTCTATGTTTAAGGAAAAATAAAAGTTAAATAAGTTTCGTAGTTATTTAAAATAATCAATGTTTTTATAAAATTTTAAAAGATAATAATTTTATATGTAACAAAAATCTTCAATTTGCTTTATTTAAAAATTTTATTAATCTAAAATACTTAATAAAAAAAACTCCGCTAATAAAACAACAATAATTAATATAAAAAACTTTAAGGAACAAATAGAAATACTACTTACTTTATCGAAGAGTATGGTTACTTGCTGCTACACTTGAATTGTCGCAACTCACGGTTATAGAAGTCGGACGCAATATATACGTGCGATATACTGAAATATTCAAAATGTTCATTCACTAAAACTGGAACTAGACGAGCAAGGAAAATTCTTTTTATTTAGAGGGTAACAGATGATAATTTATTATCAATGCTACAAATATATTTTCTTGATTTGATATAAGACTCGGATTATTTCTATAACCTCTTCCTTTATTCTTTTAAGTAATAAGTTAACAATTTCTTTAGTAATTGACACGTGAAATTAAATGGCGATTAGCCCGCACTTACAATTGTTCAATATTTGTTAACGACTGTCCGCTGCGCGCACGCGATGGGCGGTTTTTAACTCCTCGTTTTGGCTAAAATTTGGGAGGGGACCGCCTAGTGACGTTATCATATAAGATCATGGTGAACTTTTCGTGACGGTCAAATCTTGGTGCAAGTGAAAGCGTTTCGAAACCCTTTGCATTTTCGTGTTTCTGGCGAACTCACGCGTAGTTCGCTGAGATAACGATTTTACGCGAATCGCAAACATTCCATTGAATTTTTTTGTTTAAATAAAATCTATATTAATATTAAAATAGAGTTATAATCTTTCAGACTATAACAAAGAAAAATACATAAATACAATTTATGAAATAATGGAGATGCTTTTTTCAGATTAGAAAGTAAATAGAGATACACTAAATAGAGATACTACTTACCTTATCGAAAAGTATGGGTATTTGTTGTTAGCGTTACACTTGCTACGACTCGCGATTACAAAACAGAGAGACACGCAATATATATGTGCGATACACTTAAAATATTCAAAACGTTTCATAAAAACTGGAACTAAACGAACAAGAAAAATTCCTTTTGATGACATCAAAGGGTAATAGATAATAATTTATTACCAGTACTACAAAAACAAATGATACGCTTATGCAGCTACAGAGGCATAACATTAGATTTCCGGGAAAGCCACTTTTGCGACTCTTGAGTTGATAAGTTAGTGGTATTTCATAAATATTAAATTAATACAATAGAAGTAAAAAATTAGAAAACCAACGAAAAAGACCCAAAAGTAAAAAAGGAGCTTTCTACATCCACGTAATTAGTTCTCGATAATGTTAAAAGAAAGTTCTCTGCATAAGTCTATACGTTTATATTTATTCATGTTATCATTACTGCTCTTAGGCTTGAAATTTCATAAATCTATGTTCAGAATTAGAATCAGCGACATCAAAAACCTTACGTATTTTTGAGAAAATAAACATTTTTTATATTTGACCGTCCGTTGCCTGCCAGGAAAGCTACTTTTGTGGCTTTGAACAAATCTCAAAATTCTTCGCAATGTGTATGTCATTTATATGGGTAAATTTTTCGGAAAACACGTTATTTTTGATGAAAAAATGACCGCAGCCTAAAGGTTAATATAATTTTATAATTGCGTCCAACGGAGCGCGCACACATTACTATACGCATACTACAGGGTAAGGTGTTCGAGATAATTTTTTGCACATCCGAAGTGTGAAGGTAGATTGGCCCAAATTAAAAAGGAATATTCTCTACTATTTTCTGATTTTTGCAATAATTAATTTCTTAACTTTTAGGCTGCCGGCATTTTTGAGATATAGAAATTATTTTCCAGAAATGCTAAGTCAATGTCAATTATAAGCTTGTTAATATGTTAATGACTTTATTAATAGAGGTCAATAAACATAGATCTATAAACATTCCTAAGCATGCG
Source organism: Camponotus vicinus (assembly GCF_025532165.1). Classification (NCBI taxonomy): domain Eukaryota; kingdom Metazoa; phylum Arthropoda; class Insecta; order Hymenoptera; family Formicidae; genus Camponotus; species Camponotus vicinus. Next base: position 388,988 of record NW_028141976.1, on the reverse strand, counting down.
TATAGCGGAAATGATAATGCTTATTCTACTGTCGCATTAAAGAATGTCAATTTGTATTTGCATAGTATTACGTGATATATGTACAGTATAATGCATAGATTATTGATTAATAAAAAAGTGGATCTATTATTAATATTAATAATTAATATTATAATAAATTCTCAAAATATATATATATATATATATATATATATATATATATACATATATAATACGTTATCATATGTGAACTTTAACATCATGTTCCTATTAATGGATAGAAACACTAATTTAATAAATTAACAACAAGTTATTTAATTACGTAATACATCTGATTTTTCGTGGTAGGAAGGTCAAGTTAATAAAGGTGTTGAAAATTTATCTACCAGTCTGCGTATTCAGAAATGAGATTTTCGATTGGATAGAGAACGAAGGATAGACGGGGATGATTCTGAATTAAATTTTCCAAAACGACTGACAGAATCGTTCTGTCTAGCAGCCAAGCTTTATTGATACATCTCTCGAATGATAACGATAATTTCTTACCATTATTAATAAATTAACAACACTTTTGATGAATATCATTTTTGATGAATATCATTTTTGATAAAAAAATTACGGCAGCCTAAAGGTTAATATAATTTTATAATTGCGTCCAACGAAGCACGTACGCATTATTATACGCATACTACACAGTAAGGTATCCGAGATAATTTTTTGTACTTCCGAAGTACGAAGGTAAATTGGCTCAAATTAAGAAGGAAAATTCTCTACCATTTTATGATTTTTTTGTGACAAAGTCATAAGATGATGAATAAAATGTTGTAGCACGCAAAAAATCCAACATCTTCATAACTTTTCAGTAAATTATGAGTTTTTAATAAATTATGTATTCTGATAAGAAAATGAAAAATTAATTATTCGAAAGTATGCGCTCTTCGACTGAAACATATGATGAAACTTGAAACATGATTCAATACATTCAACTAAAATATAAACCATACATAAATCGTTGTTTTATAAAAGTCTCATACTTTATGTTTCATTTGAACATTTGAATTATGAATTATTCCTCAAGGAAGAATATGAGAAAGTTATATGAGAAAGTTTTCATTACGTTATCAAGATCAGTGTATGAAACTACGTTTTATGTATAATACATGATAATTTTGACAATGCAAGAAATGTAATTCTTCAATTAATAATTAATTATATTTAATAATATTTTGCAGTTTTTAAATCATATAAATTATAAGAAAATAAAAAATCCGATGACCTCTCAATCCAATTTCCATTCTTTAAAATTTCGATTAAATCAGCCTATTCGTGGCTCTACTTCCATTTATTTCGTTCCTTCCATTTTCGCAATATTTAATGTATTTGAAAAATAAGTGGACAAGCCATTAAAAATGCATGCTCCTCATTACACAAAACAATATTTTAAAGTTTTGTTCCGGTTTGACTTTTAGGCCAATATAAAATATTGCTTGCGACGCGCAATTTACAACTTTTGCGAAACAATAAAAATGCAAAGAGTCGGACACGGTGAAATAAAAGTATGAAGTAATTTTGATGTCAGAAAATCGGGAAAATTGAAAGCTCACGAACGCTTTGTCGATATAAAAATCTCTAGATGACGGAAGAATGATTTTTAATAGAAAGAAATAAATCTTGTAGTAGAATAATATGACAGATATTCAATTATATAATTTGCGTCTTTTTTTATTTAAAACTTTTATGATATATATAGAAACTTTTATGATATATATGATTATATTTGTATGAGTTTTTTCTTACAATATTTTTAATTATATAACACACTGTTTTCTGTGTCTGTGGTTCCAAGCCATACGTAATTATTTAATGATTTATATCTTATGAATCTCTAATTACACGAATCTTTATACGAAGATGTACTAAACCAAACGAACGAAGGAACGAACTAAAATATCCTTCTTTTCTTTTAGAAACGCAACGTATATGTCTATCCAGTGTATTCTAAGTTAAATCATTTAAAATTATTATATAATAATAAAACAAAAGTAAAAAAATCATTTATTCTAAAATTATTTGTGATTTCGTATGATCAAAATTTTTTCATTTCTCCAAATGAGAAAAAAAGAAAGAATATCAACAACGAGCAGAATGAAAGGAAAATATGCAGAAAGTCTGTACGCTTCTGTAAATGTCAGCGAAACGGAACCTGACTCAAAAGATCACGTATAATCTGATTTCACAAGTTGATTACGCAAGTTTTAAAGATTCAATGGATATCGTGGAATTACAATATCGCAAAAGTAAAATATGCCAACAGTGGTTCTCATCTTCGTCATTGTCGTCTTTGCAGAAAAAAGAAAAAAATAAAATTAATAGTTGATAATAATGGTAAGAAATTATCGTTATCATTCGAGAGATGTATCAATAAAACTTGGCTGCTAGACAGAACGATTCTGTCAGTCGTTTTGGAAAATTTAATTCAGAATCATTCTCGTCTATCCTTCGTTCTCTATCCAATCGAAAATCTCATTTCTGAATACGCAGACTGGTAGATAAATTTTCAACACCTTTATTAACTTGACCTTTCTACCACGAAAAATCAGATGTATTACGTAATTAAATAACTTGTTGTTAATTTATTAAATTAGTGTTTCTATCCATTAGTAGGAACATGATGTTAAAGTTCACATATGATAACGTATTATATATACAGGGTGGGCCATTTTAATCTATGCACCCAAATTTCTTTGTACCTAAGACAGATACGGAAAAATGATTCAGACAAAAGTTTTATGGTTTCGAGGGGGCCATAAGATGGTATCATTGGTTTGACCTTGAAGAGTTATTTGAAGGTCACATGAAGGTCATCTTTAATTTCTTAAATGGAACCTACTATTTGTCATTGCACATTCTTGTAGCTTATCTCGAGAGCTTTCCAAAACACTATAATTAAGTACTTTTTTGTTAAGTACTTTTTGAGTTATGAGGCTTGAAATAATTTCTTAATTTTACATAAACCGTAAAATATCTTGTAAAATATTCATTTTTCGATTATCTTACCTTAATACTTTTATGTACAAAATAATGAGAGGAATCAATTGGTGTAAAGAAAACACATAGTTGTTTTTAAGAAAAAATATGTAATTTGCAATTAACAATTCCATATTTTTTCTTAAAAACAACTATGTGTTTTCTTTACACCAATTGATTCCTCTCATTATTTTGTACATAAAAGTATTAAGGTAAGATAATCGAAAAATGAATATTTTACAAGATATTTTACGGTTTATGTAAAATTAAGAAATTATTTCAAGCCTCATAACTCAAAAAGTACTTAACAAAAAAGTACTTAATTATAGTGTTTTGGAAAGCTCTCGAGATAAGCTACAAGAATGTGCAATGACAAATAGTAGGTTCCATTTAAGAAATTAAAGGTGACCTTCATGTGACCTTCAAATAACTCTTCAAGGTCAAACCAATGATACCATCTTATGGCCCCCTCGAAACCATAAAACTTTTGTCTGAATCATTTTTCCGTATCTGTCTTAGGTACAAAGTGTTGTGCCCGCGCCGTGGGGGACGGAACTTCAGGGTTATTCGCCCAAAGGATTAGGACCCAGGCAACAAATGTAGACACTCCGTACTTGATAGTAAAGGAATATATTTCGGTCGTTCTTCTTACACTGGCCTTACACTACTCTTGTGTTTGTCTTATACGTAACGAGCCTACTTTAATCAACGCGGCGGCTTATATTGTGGATGACTTCAGATTTCTTTCTCTGCCACCCCGTCGAGGTGATCGGTTTATATATCGTTGGGTACAGGAAGGATGAGGTGTCCCTGGGCCGGAGCGCGGTTCGTGCTCCGTTTTGTTATGCTTATTCAGCTTTGGCCGTGACTTGCTTTTCTTTTCGTCACGTTTTATTTTTATTTCTTAATATCTTAATATCTTATTTCCTAATCTCTTTCTTTTAGTTTAATTAAATTATTATTTCGTCGGGTTACGACAAAAGAAATTTGGGTGCATAGATTAAAATGGCCCACCCTGTATATACAGGGTGACCCATTTTAACTTAGGCAGCCAAATAACTCGAAAAATAAGCACACTACGAAAAAATGTTTAGAATCAAAATTTTGTCATTTCGAGGGGGACGTACAATGACGTTAAAATGAGCCCCCCCACCCCTCCCCCTGGGCGGTGAGGGGGGGCAAGTTTGAAATCTTAAATGGGAACCCCTATTTTTTATTGCATATTCGGAATCTTTGGCTAAAAACACATACAATTTGTCTGAAACATTTTTCTCGATTCATGATAGATGGCGCTGTAATCGACGAAATTCAATTTCTTCGATTTCTCTTACTGAGAACCCATGCTTACGATTCTGCAATAAATTAACAATAAAAATACCACGTTTTCATTGTTAATACTCGAAATTAGTCTTAAAACAAACTTCTCATTATTTTTTATTACTCATTAATTACTTCTCAAGAAACTGCTTTTAGCGTAACCTGCCCTTTAGGCAACTTGAATGGTCCAAAGTACCGAGACATTTTGGACTTTCCATCTGATGGAGTTCCTCTAAGTATCCCTCCAAAATTTTGTCCATTTAGTGCCAAAGTCACAAGTGTTTATGTATTTTTTTAACATTTGTACTCTGATAAAATTCTGGTAAAATGGCAAATTATACGCCTACAGAAGTAGTCGATATTCTTATAACCTTTGGCGAATGTGGTAGAAATTACAGACTTACTGCCCGTACTTATGCGGAGCGATTCCCAAATCGCCGCCATCCTACTGATCAACAAATTATAAACATTGAAAGGAGATCTCGTAATAATCCACTTCATCGCGAAAGGCGAAGAAATAGACTTCATAATAATAATGACCCTAGATTGCTCGCAGTTTTGGCTATGGTTCATCAAAATCCCCATATTAGTACCCGTCAAATAGAACGAGAACTGGGAATCCCTCAAACTACGGCACATAGATTGTTACGATCAGTCAATTACCATCCGTATCATATTACTCTGGTACAGGAATTAAGTGAGGCCGACTACGTACTCAGAGTACAATTTTGTAGATGGGCTCTTGAGATGTTAGATCAGAATCCAGATTTTTTTAGTAATGTTTGTTTCAGTGATGAAGCAACATTCATCAGCAATGGTAGTCTCAATAGGCATAATTGCCACTATTGGTCACCAGAAAATCCACATTGGTATCGTGAGGTGCTTAATCAACATCGTTGGAGTTTATATGTATGGGTAGGCATTTGCAATGGCCAAGTCATTGGACCTCATTTTTTTGAACGTCCAATTAATAGTCCAATGTATTTAGAATTCCTCGAAAATGATTTGCCAGCATACCTAGAGAATGTTCCCCTTGCAGTTAGACTAAATTTATGGTATCAACAAGATGGTGCTCCTGCTCATTATGCTCGTATTGTACGGATGTTTTTGAATCAAAGGTTCCCAAATCGGTGGATAGGGCGGGGTGGACCAGATCTGTGGCCTCCGAGATCACCGGATTTGAACCCCCTTGATTTCTTTTTATGGGGATACGTTAAAGATGCAGTGTATAGTAAAGCTCCAACGACAAGATTGAATATGATGGAAAGAATAAGAAGAGCTTGTGAAGCTATAACTCCTTTAATGCTAGAAAATGTACAACGTAACTTTCGCTGTCGATTACTGTTATCCTTAGAAAATAATGGTGCACACTTTGAGCATCTCCTCCATGCGGAGAGAGCTGATAACAATGCAATCTTGCCTTAACTAGTTGGGTCACCACACGACCTTGCCTTCACTGGCTGGGTCACTACTTGACCTTGCCTTAACTGGTTGGGTCACCACACGACCTTGCCTTCACTGGCTGGGTCACTACTTGACCTTGCCTTAACTGGTTGGGTCACCACACGACCTTGCCTTCACTGGCTGGATCACCACACGACCTTGCCTTCACTGGCTGGGTTACCACACGTTCAAGCACCCCGAATTGTGAGAGGCGAGGGGACTCACGTTAATCAAGCACCCCGAAGGGAACAGAAAACTGCTACGTCCACGACGTTGTTCCTGGGTTACGCTAAAAGCAGTTTCTTGAGAAGTAATTAATGAGTAATAAAAAATAATGAGAAGTTTGTTTTAAGACTAATTTCGAGTATTAACAATGAAAACGTGGTATTTTTATTGTTAATTTATTGCAGAATCGTAAGCATGGGTTCTCAGTAAGAGAAATCGAAGAAATTGAATCTCGTCGATTACAGCGCCATCTATCATGAATCGAGAAAAATGTTTCAGATAAATTGTATGTGTTTTTAGCCAAAGATTCCGAATATGCAATAAAAAATAGGGGTTCCCATTTAAGATTTCAAACTTGCCCCCCCTCATCGCCCAGGGGGAGGGGTGGGGGGGCTCATTTTAACGTCATTGTACGTCCCCCTCGAAATGACAAAATTTTGGTTCTAAACATTTTTTCGTAGTGTGCTTATTTTTCGAGTTATTTGGCTGCCTAAGTTAAAATGGATCACCCTGTATATGTATGTATATATATATATATTGTGTGTGTGTGTATTCGTTTATAAATATTACATGGTTTGATTTTTTATATGAAAAAATATATAATATAAAAAGCTGTAAGGGACAAACATTCAACGCTGTGGGTCATATCGATATATCGAGAAGTAAGCAGCGTCGCCCGTCGCCGTCGCCTTCGTTGTCAGCTTAGTAGGAAGGAGACAGAAAACCGTATTCTGTCTTCTTCTACTACCCGAAACTAGCCGAAGCGCCGAGCTCACACGTACGCTTACGCTCACATGTCTGTTACCCCCTCCACTACGGGTTGCATGTTGTTTGCGACCCGGATCTGGCAGCTCTGTCCATCACGAGGACCGGCCCAGGGAGGCCATTCCTCACCACCTCCTCTACCTCACCGAGCACGACCTCGAACTTGACCATGCTCAGCGAGGGGGGGAGGTATACCTCTACCACGCAGAGGGTCCCCCGCTCAACCGCTGCGTAATGCCGGCCCCCAGCCACCATCCCGCAGGAGGGCGTTCTATCGTCGCCCCCCCCCCCGCACGATGGCCACTAGGGCGGCCGCTTCCCCCAAGCACCCGCCCGGGAACCAGGACGGGTGGTCGGGGGGGACAGCATACGGCTCCGCAACCGCGCCCAACCAACAACCACGCTCCGCCATTGTGTGCAAGAAAAGATCCTGCGCACGGCGGGCGTAGTTGAGGTTGGCCTGCAGAATTAGTGGGACGGACTCACCCCTAATCATCTGCTTCTTCCAGGTCCATCTTCTCCGGGTCCCTCCTTACAGTCCGCTCTCTCGGCGGGGGTTCCGGTCGCGGCTGCTGCGGCGCCCCCTGCAGCTGTTGTTGTGGCTGCTGCTGTTGCCTCTGCTGTTGCTGTTGCTGCTGCCTCTGCCGCTGCCGTGGGGCAGATGGGGCGGGCGAGGCCCGTCCCAGAGGCCGCCCACAGTCGGCTCCTCCCATCCTGTGGTCCGCCCTCCTCCCCGCATCTGCACAAGGCAAACAGCGAGGGACCGCACGGCACGAGGAAGCAGTATGTCCCGCCACACCGCATCTATAGCAGACGCGGGACTTGTCCTCAATGCTGCTGCATCTGGCCGCGACATGCCTCCCCAGCACTTGAAGCAGTGGGAGGGACGCGCCACGGCCAACTCCACCCTGGCAAAGGTCCAGCCAATCCGGATGCGGCCCACTCCGGCCAGGTCGTCCGCAGTCCTCACCGGGCATCGGACCCAGGCTACTCCCATGCCGTTAGTGGGTCTGCTGATAGTGACTCTGATCTCCTCAGGGCCAGCAACGCCCCTGTCCACAATCGCCGTTATGACCTCCGCCACCGTTACCGCTTCATCGATTCCACTAACTCGGATCGCTGCCGTCGGTCTCCCAATCTTAACAGTGGGGTCCTCGGCGAAGACCCTCCGCATCTCAGCGGCCAAGGCCTCCGTCTTGGACTCCCTTTCCTCTTTAACAGGGCCCGGGATATCGAGGACATAAGAGCCCGTCAGCCCGCGACGGGCCCGCATGTCCTCGATCCCCAGGCTCCTAAGTTTCTCCGTCCCGATCTCCTGTCTCGCCCTGCGCAGGACTTCCGCGTACGATCCATCGGGGGCCGTGACGGTGATCGCAGCAGTGGAGGGGGCCCTTCTCCCCCTTACAAGGGGAGAAGGATCCCCCCACCGCCGCCCCGTCCGGCTCCCGAGTTCTGGCTCGGGCCCCCCGACGGTTGAGAGGAGCGGGGGAAAGTCCACTGACCCTCCCCCTCCTCCCGGCCACCGTGGTCCACATGGGTCCTGACTCTTCCTTCTTCTTCGCCGCCTCTTGGCGCTGCTCCGCCTCCGGCTCCCGCCCAGAGTATTCGAGGGCGGGGGTTGTAGACTCCTTCTTCTTTTTCTTTTTCTTCTTTTTCTTCTCCGGCGCCCTCTCGGCGTCAGAGGCCCTCGGTATGGAGGCCTCAGGCACCGGGAGGTCATCAAAAGGCGCGGGTGGCCCAGTAGCCGGGAGGTCGTCAAAGACCACGGGGGGCCCAGCATCCGAGGTCATAGGGGGGACCAAGGAACCGAGTGATCCCTGAATACTCAGCCTCCCCACCACTTCGTCCATTATCCGGCCTATCACCCCCTCCATCCGCTGGAGGAGGGACAAGCTCGGATCAAGCAACTCAGCAGCCCCCTCCGTGGGTGGGGGGAGAGGCGCGGGCCGACTCCCACTGAGTGGGGACGCCCGCACCCTCTCCCCAGCGGGGGGTGACAGCTGCAGAAGGGAGGGTGACGTGCGTGTCAGGGAGGGAGCTCTACTGCCCTCCCTGGCCCGCCGACTCCCCCCGTCCATCTCCACGATATACCTGTCCTTAACCTCCTAGAGTTCGTCCTCCAGTCTTCCTATCTTCTTCCTCAACTCTTCGCTCTCACGCAGAGCCTTCTCTCCCTCCTTTCGCGTTATGGCCGCCTGGTCCACCTTCCTCTGCAGACGCTCATTCTCCATTCTCATGCCCCTAATTTTCCTTCTAAGTTTGGCAGCGATCTCCTCATCCCGACTGCTCTGCTCCGCTTGGGACCTGTGCGCTAAGATATTAAGGCCGGCGTGGACTGTTAGGGCTGTGGACCTCAACAGTCTCACGTACTGGCCATTCAGGTTCTTCGCCGTCGTGGCCACCTTTTCTATCACTCGCACCGCCTGCATGATCTCGGACGTGATGTCAGGAGACGGTTGATTATCCAACTCCTGCATCACGTCCTCCACAGCAGGCAGGCTGGCGGACGGTGGGATCACGAGGTTGGGATCCGCCATCCTTCTCTCCTCCCATTCATCTCTCTCCCTTTTTTTCTCCTCCTCCCTTTCCCTTTCTCTCTCCCGGATAGTATCTATAATGTTCGTGGTTCTAGGTCTACCACGCTTCCTTCTGTGCCTCGGTTCTGCGTCCCCCACTGATCCCTCGTCCCCAGCCGAGGGAGCCGAACCATCCGATCTAAGAGGATCCTCCCTACTTCTTTTGGACGCCTTGGAGGGGGCGAAGACTGATGAGAAAGCCTTGCTGGTCTCCCCCCTCCTGGATCAGGGTGGGCTCATCCACGCAGATGGTCGGGTCCACCTCCGACCCGGTAACATCCAACGGTGTGGAGGCCCGTCTGGCCCTGGTTTGTACTGTAGAGGATGTCTCCATCTTCTCCAGCTGGACGACGGGCAGCAGATTGCCGCCCTCCAGAAGACCTCCTATCTCCGGGGGCTCCGGAAGCGAGCCCGCCCTCTCCAATCTTCCGCCAGGAGGGGAGCGCATCGTAATGTTGCTCCTTCTGAAGACAGCATCCTCGTCCTTGCCGCGGACAGCCTCCACGACTTCAACGATCACCGCCTGTGGGATGTCCCCGGTCGCACTAGACTTCCGCATGCCTGGAGGATCCAAGTACGTGGACGCCTTAGGGTCCAAGGTGCCCCTGGCTCCTTTCACCGGTGGCGACGCCACCGTTTCCTCTCCTCTTCCAATCGACATAAGTGTGAAGAATTCATCCATAATATCTATAACAATAAAACCGGTTCGGCCATCATGGCAGCCCCACCGCGGTGTGGCTCCTTTCCCGGTGAATATTAGTCCCTATTTAAGGGGAGGGAAACAGAGAAGCTGCTTTCGGCTAGCCAGGCCTATCCCTCCCTATGACTCTACAAAATAAGAGTTCCTGGAGAGGGCCAGGTCCACAAAATGATGCTACAGGTTTTACGTCACCCCTATCGAGTGAGCCCCGTGAATCCGAGTAACCCAAACCTCGGGCTAGACGGCGCCGGGAATTACCCTGCCCAGCTTCAGGTATGAGGAAATACTGGCCAAGTAATCCTCCATACACCCGTCCGGTTACCCGGCTTCAACCCCGTCATAGGCTCCGCCAGCGGGGAGGGAGCGGTCTTTCCACATTAAACGTGGCCATTCAGGCCGGCTTTGCCCGGACAAGTCCGGGACATACATTCCGACGTCTTCCAGACCAGAGGTCAGGTACCGACGTCACCTCTCCACCGCGGTCGGGGGACTACTACTCCCCCCTTGGTTAGTCTGACGGGAATATCCACCGGGGCCGGCCGTGTCTCAACCACGCACCCACTCATTCATCCACACACTCACGCACACCCCGTGTGTGTCACAGGCCAAGATAATCCCGCCTCTAGCCCGGTCGGGTGACTAATTCACCCAATCAGTCCTTCGGGCGGGGTCCCAGCCGGCACCCACTTTCCCCCTTGGGGGACGCCTCACGGTAGGAGCACCTACCGCTCGGCACCCTCCTCCCACGGGATCACCCGTATGTCAAGGACAGAGAGCAATCCTCCCCCTACGGTGCCTTGCCACCGGGCGATTGAAGTCAGCGCCGCCAACCCCTATGCGCATCAGGCCATAATGCCCGGAGGGAGCGCAACCTCCCTTCCCGACTCCAGCCGGCCAGCGCCAATGAGCGACGAGGAAGTGCAATGGTGTACTCTTAGACCCATTCTCCAAGGAGAATGGCAGCCCCTCCACCACGACAAGGTGGTACACCACGGAGAGGTTCTTTTTTTTTGATACGCAGGGGAAATCCTCCTGGATACCCCCCTCCTCGGGGAGGGAGAGAGGGTTATGCCGGACTCCTACCGGCTAAAACCCCTGCGGGTGTCCTCCACCGCGGTGTCACGGGGGAGCCACGGGTACGCCACAGGCATTCTTCCGCGACTCCCCCACCGCAATCCCTCGTTGTAGCCGAGAGGGAGGACACCCGTCCGCCTCCCGGCTCCGTCTAATGGTGTTCTGTCCCGGTGGGAGATCTCCCCGCTCTACACCGGGGCCCCCTCGCCGCGGCCCCTGAACGGGGCCTCCTCTTATGCCGGATAGGGGGAGGGAGGGGGGAGCACCAGGTAGGCCATCAGGCCCTGCCAGCCCCGGAACCTCCCTCTAGCCCCCCATCTGTCCACCTAGCCTGCAGTGAGGGGGGAGCGGGCCCCCAATAGCCCCCCCCACTCAATCAGTCCCGCGCTAGGGCCTGGGGCCCAGGCACGGGTCGCCTTCTCCTCCCTCGCCGCATCCTCCGAGCCGCGACATCCTGCGCTTCTGGGGGCGGCATCCGTCGACGGACCCTCTCCGCCTCCTCCTAGGTCCTCATGACCTCCTCGCAAAAGGAGGCCACCGCCCTCCATTGCTCCTCCCCCCGCACCATGGCCCGCATCACGGCGCGGAGGGAGAGATCTTCCCCCACCACTGCGGCCAAGGAACGGCGCTGCACCTCCGAGGCCGGACAGGCCTGGAGGGTGTGCTGCGCCGTGTCCTGGTCTCCCCAGCAGTGATGGCACCCGGGGGTCGCCTCCCTCCCGATGCGGCACAGGTAGTAACCGAAGCAACCATGCCCGGTCACCACCTGCGCCACCCGGAAGGTGATGCGCCCCCAGATCCTCCCCAGCCACTCCCTGAAAACAGGGAGAATGGCCCCCACTATTTTTCGGCCCTCGTGGGCCGGCCCGGCTAATTGCCGCTGCCAGTCCGCGAGGACCAATTCCGCCGCTTGACGGCCAATGGCCCTCCTGGTCCCTGGCCCCACGATGGTTCCCCCCCACGGAGCTCCCTTACCCCCCAATATGCGGCCGACTGACCACGCGCCAAGAGCTCCAGGGGGGGGGAACCCGCCAGGATTGCCGCCGCCGCATACGCGACAGTGCGGTATGCGCGCGCGGCCCTCAATACAATGGGGCGGTGTGTCCCCCGTAGCATGTTCCTGATCCTTCTGGACCCCGAGGCCGCATCCGCCCAAATCGGGGCCCCGTAGAGGGTCACCGATCCGACCGTGTCCACATACAACCTGCGGACCCGGTCGTCCGGTCCCCCCAGGTTGGGTAGCAGCCTCGCCAGTGAGGCCGCCACACCACCTATCTTAGGGGCCAACTGGGCAAAATGCTCCTCAAATGTCCACATGCCATCCAGATGGAGACCCAGATATTTCATCCGGGTCCCCACCTGGACGTCATGTCCGTCCACCCTAAATGTGAGCCTGGGGGGGGCCCCCCGGGAGCCGTCATGGTAGAAGACGGCCTTCGTTTTCTGAGGGGCCACCTCCAGGCCCAGCGCCTTTATGCCGCGGACTACCCCGGCCACCGCGATGCTGCCAAGCGTAACCGCGTCCTTCCAGTTCTTCCCCCCGACTACCACCAGCGTGTCATCTGCATAGCAAATGACTTGGCAGCCGGGGGGAAGTATCCTTCCCAGTACCTCATCGTACGCGATACCCACAGTAACGGGACCAAGATGGACCCCTGTGGGACACCGCGCACGATGGGCCTCCGTCTGCGCACTCCCCGGCATCGCGGTAGGCGATGCACCTCTCCTTGAAATAGTCCCGGATTACCCTGGTCAGGTAATCCGGGACTCCGTGCGACTGCAGCCCCTCTCCTATCTTGTCCCACAGGAGAGTGTTGAACGCGTTGGCTATGTCCAAGGATACAGCCAACGCCACCCCCCCGCGCTGGACTATCTGTTCCGAGCGGGCCCGCAGACAGTCGATTGCGTCGATCGTCGACCGGCCCGCCCGGAACCAAAATTGGCGCTCATTGAGCACTGCCACTCGCTGCAGGTGCTCATTGAGACGCCCCACCAGCACGCGCTCCATCAGCTTACCGACCTCGTCCAACAGACAGAGAGGTCGGTAAGCCGATGGGTCATCGGGGTTCCTCCCTTTAAATTTTTTTAACGCATTTAATGCATTCTTTCAAGCGTCAGAAACGAGAATCCATTTATTGCAGCCAAAATCTAAAAACTTTCTTTTCCAAATCTGTCGAAATTTTATAAAAGAAGAATATTTAAAACCATTTTCTTCAAATATTATATTCTCATTAAAAGAAAATCAAAAACCTATTAATGAAATTATTTTGGGATCAGATTGTGAGGAATATCTGAACGAATTAACGTTGAAAGATCACATAAACATAGTTAAAATTGTTCGAGAGAACTGTTTAACATTTTATGTGTGTGCTGCAGAAGAAATTTGTAAAAGGTTACCTATAAATAATGAATTTTTATTAAAGTTACAAGTTTTTCAACCATCTGTAAGTTTATTCGATAATAATAGACAAACATCATTTGATGATGTTTCTCTCGTAGCAAAAACTCTCGGCGGTTTTGATGAAGATGCTTTAAAAAAAGAATAGATTGCATTAGCATCAGACCTTACAGTGGAAGAAAAACAAAATTTTTCTAAATTAAATTTTGACAATATGTGGAAAGCAATTTTACAACTTCGGCACACGAATAATGTTCCTAAATATTCCAATTTAACGAATATTATAAATACTATTCGAACGCTTCCGAATTCTAATGCCGATCCTGAGAGAATGTTTTCTCTTTTAAACAATTTAAAAACGAAAACACGTAATAGCTTTTCAACGGTTTCCGTTAATGCTATTTGTGTGTTTAAGTCTGCATTAAAAACTAGAGGAGAAACAGCTTTAAATATGCTCATTAATGAAGAGCATTTATCTCTTATGTCGGCGGATAAATTATATGCCGCTAATAAAAACAATTTAAATGTCCATGCGGATGCTGACGTAGCAGGCCCTTCCTGCGATAAATAATTTTAAAATAAATTTTTATATACACTTAAGAAATAAGTGTGTAAAGATATATACACACACACACATATACACACACACACACACATATATATACATATATGTATGTATGTATGTAAGGAAATGTGAAATAATCTTTTGACCTTTTATCAATTAGAAAATTGATTATATTTTATTATTTTATTATAATTTTATTTTTTATTTTTATTTATTATTTATCATTATTTTATTATTTTATTTTAATTTTATTTTTATTATTGTTTATTTGTTAAATTTTTTACATTTCCTTTTTAACGGAAGAGACCACCACCTTCTCGCGGTTTCCGTTGAGCAACAAGATGTACGTCATACATTAATACAAAATAATAACAAAATACAATTCTATTAAAATGAATTTAAATATTATTTTATTACAATTATTTTTTTAAAGAAATTTTTTTTAGTAAAAAAGCGTACATATTGGCCAAAAGTGGAGAAATTTAGATAAAAATTGAGATAAAAATATGTTAGATAAAAATTTAGATAAAAATATGTAAAATTTATTTTTGTATATGTTATATTCTCTTTTTTAAACAACATATAAACTTTTATAAAAAAAAATCAATAGGAAAATATTATGTGTGATAAGTATCGCTGCGATACTTGCAACGATGCAACTTGCATCGCCAACTCGCCAGCTCGAGATTTCGAGGATCACATAGCTATTGTATTCAGAGAGATAGATAAGATACAATAGACCTCTCAGGAGAGAAGGGGACAAAAGCTAATCTATCCGTCTTCCTCTGTAAACCGAAGATGACCGAACGTCGAGCGTACACGGATGAGAGCTTATGCCTTAGTGCACGAAAGTGGTGGGGATACAAATCGTGCCGCCGCTGGACGCAGCGTGTGCAATCTGGTAGCCATGACCGGGAGCCTTATTCGGCTTCATCCTCCGGACGGCCTCCCCCATCTCCTCCGCTGTCACCTCGCAGCCCTCCCTCCACTCGGGCATACGGCCTGAGAGGGGGAAGGGCACCGCACCCCCGGCTCCCCCGGGGAAGAGGGTCTCGACCACTTCCCCGAGGAAGCCGGGGGCGAGAGACTCCGTGGTCGGAGGCGCCCGTGGCCTCAACTTCTTGAGGACCATTCTATACGGGCGCCCCCACGGGTCCTCATTCAGGAAGGCAATCAGCTCCTCCCAGGCCCTGGTCTTAGACCTCCCGATGGCAGCGCAAAGGGAGTGCCGAGCCTCGCGATACTCCCCCCGCGCCTGCTCTATGCACGCCTCACTGCTACCTCTCCTTCGCAGGGTTCGTTGGAGCCGACGCCTGGCCCGGACCGAGGCATCGCGAAGATTCGCGATTTCCTCGGTCCACCAGTACGCCGACCTCTTCCCGCATCCCTTTCTTACCCTTGGCATCGAGGCATCGCAAGCTCTCCAAAGAGCCTCGCGAAGCCTCGACGCCAATTCCTCCACTTCCATTCCTTCCCGCCCCTGACGATCCTCCCCCACACCCGATAGCGAGGCGTGCATCGAGGCCATCAGGAGGTCCGGGTTCAACCTGGTGAGGGACCACCTGCGCTCCTCCATCACGTCCGCCCCGGTGGGGGGCCGAGGGGCAGCCAAACCGAGCTCGATGTACCTGTGATCCGACAGGGTCTCAAGCGCGGCCGCCACCCTCCAGCCACCCACCCTGCGCAGGGCCGCAGGGGATGCCCACGTCAGGTCGACGATGGACTCCCCCCGCGGCCTCACGCACGTGGGCACGGACCCCTCGTTGAGCAGGGTCAACCCCAGTGACCCTGCCCAGTGCCGCAGCACCACTCCGCGCCGGTCCCCGTACCGGCAGCCCCAACTCCTCGATTTGGAGTTGAAGTCACCCATCACGAGGACCGGCCCGGGAAGGCCGCTCCTCACTGCCTCCTCCACCTCGCCGAGCCCGTCCTCAAACTGAGCCAGGCTCAGCGAGGGAGAAAGGTATACTCCAATGACGCAGATAGTCCCCCACCTTACCATCACAAAATGCCGGCCCCTGGCCCCATCCCGCAGGGAGGCGACCTTTCGTCATCCCCCCGCACGATGGCCACCAGGGGTACGGCCCTCCCCAGGCACCCGCCCGGAAACCAGGACGGGGGGCTCCCATACGGCTCCGACGCTACACTCAACCCACAACCACGCTCCGCCATTGTGTGCAAGAAAAGATCCTGCGCACGGCGGGCGTGGTTGAGGTTGGCCTGCAAAATAGTTAGAGGAGCGGACTTGCACCTAGCCATCTGCTTCTTCCGCGCCCATCTTCTCCGAGTCCCTCCTTACAGTCCTCTCCCTCGGGGGCCTCTGCTCCTTGGGCAGAGGTTTCGGTCGCGGCTGCTGCGGCGCCTCCCGTAATTGCTGCTGTTGCCCCTGCTGATGTTTTTGCTGCCGCTGCCTCTGCCGCTGTTGGGGGGCAGACGAGACGGGTGGGGCTCGCCCCAGAAACCGCTCACAGCCAGCTCCTCCCATCCGATGGTCCGCCCTCTTCCCCGCCTCCGCGCACGGTAAGCAGCGAGGGGCCGCTCGGCACGAGGAGGCCGTGTGTCCCGCCGTTCCGCACCTATAGCAGGTGCGGGACCTGTCCTCGGCGTTGCTGCATCTGGCTGCGACATGCCCCTCCCCCCAGCACTTGAAACAGTGGGAGGGACGCGCCACAGCCAACTCCACTCTGGCCGACGTCCACCCTATCCTTAGGCGGGCAGTCATGACCAAATCGTCCGCCGCCCTAACAGGACATCGGACCAAAGCCACGCCCATTCCATTAGCTGGCCTACTAATGGAGACCTTGATCTCCTCGTGTTTGGCAACGCCCCTATCTGCGATTCCCGCCACGACCTCCTCTGCTGTCACCCGTCTATCCCCCGGACACGAATCGCCGCCGATGGCCTATCTATTCGGACAGAGGGGTCCTCGGCGAAAACCCCCCGCATTTCCGCGGCAAGGGCCTCCGCCTTGGACTCCCTGTCCTCCTTCGTGAGGCCTGGGATCTCGAGGACATACGAGCCCGTCAGTTCACGACGGGCCCGCATGTCCTCGATGCCCAAGCTTCTCAATTTGTCCGTACCTATGGCTCGTCTCGCTCTGCTCAGGACCTCCGCGTATGTACCATTGGGAGCCGTGATGGTGACCGCGGCCATGGACGGGGTCCTCCCCCCCTTAGTGGGAGAGGAGGGTCCCCCTCACCGCCGCCGCGGCTC
Source organism: Camponotus vicinus (assembly GCF_025532165.1). Taxonomy (NCBI): domain Eukaryota; kingdom Metazoa; phylum Arthropoda; class Insecta; order Hymenoptera; family Formicidae; genus Camponotus; species Camponotus vicinus. The sequence goes on along the minus strand of NW_028141976.1, from coordinate 371,706 downwards.
ACCACAAGACCCCCGGCCGAGCCCGTTGGCGATCGAGGGCGGGGGGAGGGCCTATTCTGACCCCCCTACCACGGAGAGGTTCTCTCTTCTCTCTCTCTCATTCGCTCACTTACCCGTGTTTTTTTTTTTTTTACGAGGGGAAAATGCATTTTATGCATACTCACCGGTCAGTCCGGTGAGTTATGTGGGACTCGAGTACCAAGTCTAATTACCAACTCGGTACTCCCTACCCACTAAAAACCCCTCTCTTTTTACGAATTTCCTCTGGGACACTATCTGACTTCCCAAGATCTGTTTTGACACAACGCCAAAGAATAATTATTGTTACCTTGTTCGATGACTTCTGCTAATTATTGCTGTAGTTTCTTGAGAAATAAATATTCCGATAGATCGCACTTTCACTCAAATTTAACGTAGATATCACACGTTACAAAAGACAGAGACATCCACACTAAATAATTAATCGACAGTTTTTCTTTTTATAAACTGTACTCTTTTGTAAACTTCAACGTAACCACATTTATTCACTCACTCGATAAAACGAGAATTTACTAAACTATCACTATCTCTATCACTAATCACTATCAATCACTGCCGAATAATCACCGTTAGCAATTAAAAATCCCTCGATGAAAGAAATACACGCAGACACACACGTTATTACACGACGCGACGACGCAACAACGCGACGATATTTATTCGGCGGTAGCAAACAGCTGTAGTACATGCAACTTACGTATACGTTTTTCTCTGTCTTACTTTACGTCCACGACTACGACAGATGTAAGCGCTTACATTTCATTCTCTGCCATCAGCCGTAGTTATGTTAGGTTACGGTAGGTTAAGGTACTAACAGCGCTGCCGAACGTAATCATGTGTTTGACCGAAGAACGCGGCCAACATACAATATTAAACATTTAACGCGCGTATAATATTATTATTATCATACGATATACATACATCATATGATATTCAAAATTAATTAGAATAAATGAATGTTTTTAAAATATTGAATATTTTACTATTAATATTAAATATTAATAGTAATGAGTGAATATTTTACTATTAATATTAAATATTATACTATTATTATTAATATTAAATATTTATTTATTTAATATCAATAATAATATTTAATTTATTTATAAATAAATATAGTTATTATTAAACATTTATTTAGCTATTATCATGGAAAATCAATATAAAAAAAAATATTAATTAATTGCAGCGCGTCTTGATCCTTCTCTTGGCTTTTTCTTACGCTTTTTTGAAAACGAAAGAAGATTCCACGTTTAAGAATGTTGGTCGCTCTGAAAAGAGCGGATTATTTTGATCGCCTTAAAAAGGGCGGATTGTTTTCGACATTTTACAGTAAATATTCGAAATGGCCTCCATCCATCTGAACGCAAGCTCTCATGCGTTTCATTAAATTTCTTTGGACATTTGCAAGTACATCTTCTTCAACAGACCATATGGCATATCTCAATCTTGTTTCCAAATCCTCCATGTCTTCAGGGAGCGTTTTATAAGCTATTATAAGCTATATTTCCTTGCAGTATCCCCAAAGGAAAAAATCCAGTGGATTGAGATCCGGGGATCTTGGAGGGCAACGTATCGAACTATATCGACCTATCCAGCGTCCAGGAAACTCGTTATTTAAATAATTTGTCACAATTCTGGCATTGTGAGGGCCAGCACCGTCTTGTTGGAATATAATTTTGTTTCTATCCAATAACGACACGTCTTCCAAAAAATCTGGTAGATCGTTTTTTAATAAGTCAATGTATGCTGCGCTGGTTAAAATGTCCGGGAGAATGATTTTTTTTTTTGGTTTTCCATACGGAGGGCAGGGGAAATGCCGAGTCCCGGCCACCTCCGAGTTTCGCAAAGGACTGGGACCCATCTTTAAGCACCCCCCCCGTACCAGCTACCAGGGGGGAGTGTGGGCCCCTCCGGGGTACACCACCTTGTCGTGGTGGAGGGGCTCGGGTGATCCTACGATCCGCTGTGACAGTACCGAGGGTCCAACCCTCGGGAGGGCCGGCGGGGAGGATCACTCGCTAAGAGTGTACCAGGGCACCCGGCTTTGCCCAGGGGACAGTTTGTCCCCGAAGGGTCATTGAGACCCGATGTCGGTAGGGGAAGGAGACCCCGACTACAAACCCCGGCTGCACGGAGCCGATAGGGGAGGATTTCTATCCTCCCTCCGTGCACTTTGCGGGTGCTCCCGCTGGGGATGAGGGTGCTGCGTGGTGGGTGCTCCTGCCACGTAGCGTCCCTCGGGTGGGGATGTGGGTGCCGGGGTGCCTTGTGTCTGGGGGCGGCATCCTCCTCGCGATCTTGCGGGGTGGGTGCGCGTCCTGGCATGGGGTGCTTTCGGCGTCCCACAATAAAAGGGTCTCGGGGCTAGCCCGTGACTCCTGGGGGGATGCGGTGGCCGGTCCACTCCGGGCCGGGGTGTCACCCAAGTATGGGTGTCCCTCCGGGGAGGGGTGGAAGCGGCGTCCCGCAAGGGGGTAGGCGCCTCCCACCGCTCGGCAAACGGCCCGGGGTGTGACCCTGGGATACGCGCCGAGTAGGAGGAGGGGACGGGTCGGCAGGTTGACTCACCTGGAGATATCCGGGTGACCGGACTTGTCCGGACTACCGGCCCGGGTCGCACCGAGCCGCTCGGACGTTTCCGAGGCGGGGTCGATGTGACGGGGATGGCGGCGATTGGGTCTCCCGGCGGGGGGGGAATAACTCCCCCTCGTCGGTCCCCGGTCGTCGTCTGCCGCCAGAGACGCTCGGACGTTTCCGAGGTCGGGGTCTGGCGGCGGGTGTTTGGTTACCCGGTGGCTGCCGTGACCGTTTCCCCTTCCGAAGCGGCAGTCACCGGGAAGGCGCATAGTCTCGGGTCTAGAGGACCCGAGACGGGACATTATGCTGGTCGCCACGGCGGGTAAGGCGGGGTAGGGGAGCGGCTGCCCCGTCCCAACCGTCCGTGGGGCCCCCCGGGTGGCACCACCCCTGACGGTGTCCGCGAGATCGGAGGCGCGGAACCCCTGAAAGCCCATGGGAGCGTTAAAACTCCCACGGGTGAGTAGGGGGCTGGAGTCCTGTGCCGGTGCTGCCTTTGGCCGCCGGACCGTGACATATGTCGACTTCCCGGGGGAACTTGGGGCCCCCCGTCGTGGGTGTTGCCGGTCATGTTTCGGGACACTCGTGGCGGAGGTGAGGGTATACCCGGTCGGCAGAGCCGTCAGGGGACAGTGGGATCAAACCAAAAATGAACTGCACTAACAAAACACAAAACAAAATCCCACAAACACAACAAACACCAACAAATATTCAGGAAGGAAGGAAGGAAGAGGAGGGGAGGTTAGAAGCACCCACCACCAGGGCCTCGAAGCCAGGCCCTCGATCATCCAAAATAAGGATGGTTGAGTGCAAAGAAGTCAGGATAAACCTGACAAGAGAAGCTGGGACCTCGGAACCCAGCAAATCCGTATCGCAGACCAGCAACCTTGTGACGGATGAGATGGGAAGGGACGACTATTACCCCGAACATGAGGATGAACGCCTCCCAAAGAAAAGGAAGCAGGGTCGTTCCACGACTACAGGCGACTATGAGCGCCTGAAAGCGCGGAAAGCGGTGGAGCGGGAGAGAAGAGAAGCGGAGGAAGAGAAAGAAATGCTTGACCCCTCTACACCGCTAACCGGTTCCCGTGCGTGGAAACGAATGCAGGATAGAGTGGCTGGATATCTGGAGGAAATGAGAGAGGCCCCCCTTGTAGATATCACGGCGCAGACCTTGGACCGGGCCACGGTCCTGAAAAAGATTGTTGTGCGCTTCAAAAACATGCAGGGCACAGTAAAAAAGGAAATCGCAGAGGCGGCCTGTCTTATGCAAGCCGCGCTACACACTCTTGCGATCAGAGCTCTAGCGTCGAGTCCAACAACTGACCTAGAGAATGGCGAAACGGAGGCGGAATCTCTCAGAAGAGAGATCCGCCAATTAAGGGAGGACAATCTCCGTCTTCAAGGAGAGCTTAAGGCTCAAAAGGAGATGGGGAGAATGAAGGCGCCTAGAGTGCTCCCAAGGAAGGAAATAAGCGCTGGAAAGGGAAGGAAAGAAGAAGGGGAAACAGCGAGACCGCCAACTGAGGACACCGACATGGAAATCGAAGTGACCTCCGAAAACCCCCCCGCTCCAGAGCCTATTCTAAGACCCCCCATAAAGGGAGTTCAGAAAAGGTTGGAGTTAGTCTACCCCTCAGGGGTAGATTCGGAGGAGAATCGTAAGGTATACGACTCTATAACTGCCGGCATCGAGCGGCTCCTTCAAAAGAGGAGTCGACTGGCGTACCAAGGCAGCCAGCCCACATCCTCCCAAGAAGCCGCCATCCCCAGAAAGGATCCACAGTCCGCCGCGGCTCCGGCGAGCGCCGGAGTCGTGGTCCCTGTTCGGTCCAAAAAGGGGAAAAAGGATGTTGCCGGGGGAAAAACAGTGCCGAGTAAGGCACCGGAACCCGGCAAGAAGGGGAAGACTGGCCCAGCCAAAACGGCTAAAGGCCAGAGAAAGGCATCCTCTGATCCTACTCCTCTCACCCTCCCGCCGCCTTTGAAATCTCGGGAAACTTCCTGGGCAAAGGTGGTGGGGAGGAAGGAGAGGAAGAAAGGGGAAGCTGCAACAAAATCGCAGCCAGACAATCCCCTCCCGATCAAAAACAGTGGACCTGAGAAGGCCTCCCCCCCTCAAAAATTGAGGGCAAAGGGGAAGGCACAACAGACCACTGGGCCGAGGCCTAGGGCGAGGAAAGCTCCCAGGACGGCCGCGGTAACAATCACATGCCCAGAAGGGCAATATGCGGAGACCATCAGTCTAGCCCGGCAGAAGATAAACCTGTCGGAGCTGGGTATTACAAACGTGAGGGCAAGGAAAGCCGCTACGGGGGCCCTCGTCTACGAGATCCCTGGCGAAGGGAAGAAGGAGAAGGCGGACCTCTTTGCCAACAAACTCATGGAGGTCCTGAGAGAAAAGAAGGGAGTGCGTGTGGCTCGACCATCCAAAAAGGGCGAACTGAGAGTTCGAGGGTTGGACGAGTCAGCCACGAAGGAAGAAGTGGTGGCGGAGGTCGCTAGAATCGGGGGCTGTTATGCCTCCGAGATACGCACCCTACCCAAGATGATGGGGACATTGTGGGTGCGATGCCCCCTGCAGGCGGCAAGTAAAGTCGCTACTGCAGGGAGGATCACGGTAGGCTGGGTTACTGCAAGGGTGGAGGCCTTAAAGCCAAGACCCTTGCAATGCTACAAATGCCTGGAGAGGGGGCACGTGCGCGAGAAATGCACAAGCGCCATTGATAGGAAGGGATCCTGTTATAACTGCGGTGCGCCAGGTCATAAGGCGAATGAGTGCACCGCTAAAACCAGATGCCCCCTCTGTGCTGAAGCTGGTCTCCCAGCCAATCACAGGGTAGGGGGAACCGACTGCCACCCGAAAAGGAAAGGGAAACCCAAAAATGGGGGAAAATCCACAAACCCTTCCCAAAAGGTGGCAGCGGCAGAAGAGAAGGAAGACGGCCCACCCTCGAAATCGAGGTCGGATACCGCCTCAGATAGGAAGGAAGGGGAACTCCCTAAACCCCAAAGGAAGCCAAGGAGTAAGGAAGCTCCCCGGGGAAAGAAGGAAAAGGGCACCAATGAGGTGCCGGTCGCTGATCTGATACAGCTGGAGGAGGTGATCATGGAGGAGGTCTAAACTTAAACTGCTAATGGTTAAGATAGGCCTCCTCCAGACCAATTTGAATCATTGTGCCAGGGCGCAGGACTTATTCACCCATGCCTTGGCTGAAGAAAAATGTGGGATTGGGATTGCGGCCGAGCCATATAAAGTCCCACCCAACCACCCTTGTTGGGCGGCAGACGACAACGGCTCGGTCGCAATCACCTGGAGGCAGGAGCTAGGCTCCCCCCCATGCTCCAAAATTGGAGCAGGGAGGTGCCATGTGGCTGTTGAATGGGGTCCATTGTGGGTAGTTGGGTGTTATATCCCCCCCAGCATAAGAGACCCTGCTCAGTTCGGGGACGTCCTCGATGAGATCTCACTCATCATTCAGAGAAGACTCCCCGAACCAATTGTGGTGGTCGGGGACTTCAATGCCAAGAATAGGCTATGGGGTTCTCGGCAAACAAACCGCAAAGGCAGAGTCATGGAGGACTGGGCGGCGGTACTCGGCCTGGTCCTGATGAACCAAGGGTCGAGCAGCACCCTAGTCAGACCGCGGGGGGAATCCATAGTCGATCTGACATGGGCGTCTCCCTCTGCGGCTGACAGAATCGACAACTGGCGCGTGATGCCGCAAGAGACCCTATCCGATCATCTATATATTCGGATGAGGGTCGACGTCACGCGTCGAGGGGTGCTGAATCGCCGCCGAGATAGAGGGGACCCAACACCCAAAAGGTGGGCCCTTAAAAAACTGGATACGGACAGGTTGACGGCCATTATACTCTCGGAGACCTGGCCTGGTGTGGAAATTCCACTAGGTACAGAAGACCAGGTGGAATGGCTCGGGGCAATTATAACGAGAGCATGCAACTTTGCCATGCCCCGGGCCAGGCCGAGACCGCGCAGAGCGGCGTACTGGTGGACCGAGGAAATAGCGAATCTACGCAGAACCTCGGTCAATGCCAGACGCCGCTTCATCAGAGAAAGGAGGCGCGGTCCCTCCAAGAGTATGGAAGAAGCACTTGAGGGATACAGAGGAGCTAGAAAATCCCTCAGTGCGGCCATCAGAAAGGCCAAGGCAAAGGCGTGGGACGAACAATTGCTCACGCTAGATTCGGACCCATGGGGGCGTCCATATAGGCTCGTTATGAATAAGCTAAGACATTGGGCGCCCCCTGCAACGGAGTCGATGGAACCCGAGGTCCTCGAAGACACCCTCTCTACCCTCTTCCCGGTGGCGGGAAGAATTCCCGAAATCCACCAGCGGGAACCGGTGGAGTGGGACGAGGGCTTCGAGGTATCCGACGACGAGATGGCCGGGGCCATCAAGAGATTACGGGCCCGAGGTAATAAAGCCCCGGGTCCTGATGGTGTACCCGGCCGGGTCTGGGTCCACGCTTTGGCCCACCTGTCCGGCACAGTGGCTAGGCTTTTCAGCTCATGCCTCCGGGAGGGATACTTCCCCCCAGTCTGGGAGAGGGCCAAATTGGTCCTCATCCCAAAGGAGGGCAGAGCAGCGGGCTGCCCTTCGGCATACAGGCCCATTTGTTTGCTGGACGAAGTTGGTAAGTTGCTGGAGCGCATCATTTCAAACCGACTCGTCCGGCACCTGAGGAGCGACGGTCCGGACCTCCACGAGGATCAGTTCGGATTCCGCGAGGGACGCTCAACAACGGATGCAATAATCCGAGTCCGTTCCCTCGTGGAGTCTGACACAATGGAGGGCAGGGTAGTCGTTGCGGTTTCGTTAGACATTAAGAACGCATTCAACTCCCTGCCCTGGGGCAAGGTGAGGGATGCCTTGTTGCATCACGGTATCCCTCAATATCTCGTGGAGGTGGCCAAGTCGTACTTCAGGAGCAGGGGCCTGGAGTACCGCAACAAAAGCGGTACTCAATGCCGAAGGGCGATGCATTGCAGTGTTCCACAGGGGTCAGTTCTAGGACCCCTACTCTGGGACATCGCATATGACCGCGTGTTACGTACTGCCCTCCCCCCCGGCTGCAGAGTGGTGTGTTATGCCGATGACACTGCTGCTGGCCGGGGGTATAGACTGGGGGGAGGCGATTAGGACGGCGAACGTCGCGGTGGCATGTGTCGTGCGTGGAATTAAAGATATGGGTCTGAGGGTGGCCCCCCAGAAAACGGAGGCCATCTTTTTTCACAATGGTCTCCGTGGGAGGCCGCCCGGGGCCCATATCCAGGTGGATGACACCCCTGTCCAGCTGGGGAAAAACTTAAAATATTTAGGCCTACAGCTGGACGGAAGATGGAGCTTTGACGACCACTTCGATCGTCTGGCTGGGAAGGTAAATAAGGTGGTAGCAGCACTCAGTAGGCTGCTACCAAACCTTGGGGGGCCAGACGATCGGGTGCGCTGCATTTATGCGCACACCGTCAATTCGGTGGCCCTATATGGGGCACCAGCGTGGGCGGACGAGGCGGTTGGCAGGAAACATATAAGGGACACCCTGCGCAGGATACAGCGCAGGGTGGCCATCCGCCTCGTTCGAGGATATCGGACGGTGTCGCACGCGGCGGCCTCGGTCCTGGCGGGTCTCCCGCCCATGGAGCTTGTGGCGCGAGCACAATCCCGCGCCTACGAGAGGTTGAAGGAGCTCCGTGGGTTGGAAGTACCGATCACCGCTAGGATTCGGGACGTCGTCAAACTCCAAACCCGACAACAGATGATGGAGGAGTGGGGGGAGTACTTAACCTACATTCCCCCAACAGGGGAATTCAGGGAGCAGAGTCGTCGGGGCCGTGGGGCCTGTCCTAGACGAATGGACAGAGAGGCCCCACGGCAGTATGTCATACCACCTGACGCAGGTACTCGCCGGACACGGCTGTTTCGGCGAGTACCTGCATAAGATTTGGAAGGAAGGCACGACACAATGTCACCACTGTGAGGCGGAAAGGGACACGGCGCAACATACACTCGAGATTTGCCCAGCATGGGTAGAGAAGCGCCGTGTCCTTTCCGAAATTATAGGGGAGGATTTATCGCTCCCGGCCGTTGTTAAAGAAATGGTCGGGAGCGAAGAAGCATGGAGGGCTGTGGCAACCTTCTGTGTCAGAACGATGACACAGAAGGAAGCCGCGGAGCGCGAGAGAGAAAGGGCTGCTGCCGCAATCAGCAGCGAAGAAGAGGATACGGAAAGCCACGGGGGAAGAGGTAGAAGAACAGGAAGAAGGCGAACACGCCGGAGACCCCCCCCCCGTCGCCGCCTCATTGGAGGCAGTGATCTCTCCCCTGTCCGACAGGACGGGGGATGATAAACCTGGGGGGAAAACACTACAGTCTTTCCCCCCCCTAATAACACCACCGGTACGGGGGTGGGGTGATCACTGAAACAGATCACCCCACCTATACATATAGGTAGTTCTCGCCTCCCCTCCTACAACAAAGAGGGGGGGAAGGCGAAACAGGACGGGGGCTTGAGCGGGAGACCCAAGCCCTCGTCCTTCCCCGGGGAGAAGAAATTTGCTCCCCCGGAGGAGCGGCATGGGAGTGTGACCCTCCTGTGCCGCAACAAAGGGAAGGCCCCCTCTCCCAAATATACAAGGGAGAGGGACAAGGGCCGCCGTCCAATAAAAAGATGGCGGCCCTCGGGCAAGGCTAGGCAGGGGCCCTCCGGAAGTATTGCAGGTGCTCGTTCCCGGAGGGTCCCAGACAGGCCCGGGCCAGGTCACCGCAGGGGTTTTAGTGGGTCGGGGGCGTGTCTTAAGCGCCCCTAAAACCCACATAACCCAATGTTTCGTCCCCGCGGGCATTGGGTATCTCCTTGGAGATTTCCCCTGCGTCAAAAAAAAGGGGGGGGGAGTGTGGGACTCTCCCGCCTCCTGCGGCGGGCCTACCCACTAAAACTCCTGCCCGTGGGGGGGGTCGAAACCCCCCAGTGGAAACTCTTCCTATAGTCATATCTGAATTGGAGGGAACCGGAAGCCATAACTTCCTCCAAATCCAGAGACCGCAGCGTTAAAGGCGCACTTCGTGTGCTGGTAGTTCTAGCTTTCGTGTCGTCCGTTTTACAACTCAGGTTAATAGTATAACTTATACTTGATTCTATTCTAGTTAGAGACCTATAGGCATCCCTTAGTATGAGGCCGTATTGGGAATCCAAAATTCAGTATCCTAAGCCTGAGTAAGTATGGCTAAAGCCGTAATCTTATTAGGCTTCTTCTTATGCATACATACTTATTTCACTTACACATTTACACATACTTTCTACATGTATGTACTTTGTGTTTGAAACCGTTTCTTTTCACTGGCAAATCGCGATTTCCTAACTCTGACTGCGGATTACGCGAGTGCATAATCGCACAGTTTTCATTAAGCACTTTGCGAGTTATGAGGCTTGAAATCGTTTCTTAATTTTACATAAACCGTAAAATATCTTGTAAAATATTCATTTTTCGATTATCTTACCTTAATACTTTTATGTACAAAATAATGAGAGGAATCAATTGGTGTAAAGAAAACACATAGTTGTTTCGAAGAAAAAATATGTAATTTGCAATTAACCCTTTCACTGTCAGGGACCCTTATAGGGGCCAAAAAAATTCGTGCCACTTTTGCTTCATGGCCCCTATAGGGGCATCTTGAAAAAAACATGTTATTACTGTTACGATTTGATTGTCCTTGGGTATTTTAAGGTTTCTGAAGTCGCTGAATTCGAATCTGAAATCAGAATTTCGAACTTCAAAATGGCGGATCAAAATTCAAAATAATTTTGATATAAAAAAAGGGTTTGAATAAAAATAGGTTTCTTATCGTTTTTGGGGTCGCCGAATTCGAATCTAATATCAGATTTTCCAAATTAAAAATTGCAAATTTAATATGGCGGACCAGAACAAATATACATAAAAGATGTACACTTTTTTCTTCAATTACTTATAAATCCCGCTATCTGCTGAATCCAGAGTCACGTATTATCAAATCAAGCTGTTTGCACAGAAGTGGAAACGTATACCAATTTTCAAGAAATAAAAAAAATTAAAAAACGGAGTCAATAACCGCCACGTCCTTGATTCGTGACTCTGGGTTCGGCAGAGAGTGGGATTTAAAAATAATTGAAGAGAGAAATATACAACCTTTATGTATGTCAACTATTTGTTCAAACTCTGGTCCGCCATATTGGATTTGCCATTTTCAATTTAGATAATCTATTAGGTTTGGATATTGCAACCACAAAAATGATACACATTTTTATTGAAATCCAAAATTATTTTGAATTTTGATCCGCCATATTGGATTCACCATTTTGAATTTTGTAATTCTGGCTTCAGATTCGGATTCGGCGACCTCAATAATATTTATACTGATGTATTCATGCAATTTTAAAAACTTTTTTCTTCAACACACTTTTGGCACGGAAGTTTCTTTTCGCTGGACTGTGAAGGGGTTAACAATTACATATTTTTTCTTAAAAATAACTATGTATTTTCTTTACACTATTGATTCCTCTCATTATTTTGTACATAAAAGTATTAAAGTAAGATAATCGAAAAATGAATATTTTACTAGATATTTTATGGTTTATGTAAAGGGCCTAGGGGGATAAGCATGTAAAAGTTGCCCCCGCCCGTATCAAGTCGGGATTGGCATCATAGATTGGCATCTATGTGTCTAAAAAATCCTGTAAATATCAACCTTAAAATTGCATTTTTGTAGGAGTAATGGAGAGGGAAAGCAAAATCAAAAAAGTGATTTTTCTCGAAAACGACTGAACCGATTTTGATGAAAAAAATATATGTTATGAACATCAACAAGACTATATTAAGAATAAATTAAAAAAAAAATTCTGACCAAAAATACGAGTAAAAAAATTTTTGAATTTTTCAAAATTTTTTTTGAGGTTGTTTTAGAGATACACCTCCAATTTTTTTTTTTTAAATCTTAAAATGTCTGCTTTAACATCTATTTTTTCCAAATTTTTCGTAGAGTTACTTCATGGCGAAAAATGATGAAAATCATGCATGCGGCGCGGTACTACGCTTTCACAGAACACTCTCGCTCCAGGCGCGTATATCGAATGTTCTAGTCTGGTTAGTATGCTGGATTCTTGAATTATTTTACGACAAAGTTAGTAAAATTTAGATTTTATTTTTATTTGTACGTTTATTTTAAGCGCCTTTCGAAAAAGTTAAGTTTTAGTGAAATTATGATTTCTGTAACGATACCTACGTGATTCATCAGATCAGATGAAATAATTGAAAATCTATTTCGTGAAAAACGGTTAGAAAGAATGTTAACATTTTATGTATAAAAAGTATTTAATAAGGATCGTCAGTTCGTCAGATCTGTAGTTAGTCTATAAAAATATGTGTCCAGAATTCACTATGAAAAGGATGCAGTACGGTTTTGAACTCCTTATCGGAGTGCTTTGTTAGTGTGAGTCCCCTCGCCTCTCACAAATCGGGGTGCTTTTTTAGTCTGAGTCCCCTCGCCTCTCAGAAAACCGGGTACTTTTTATAGGAGTTGAGATTATTATTTTTTTAATCTTCATCACTATCACTCTCAATTACTGGAATGTAATTGTTTTTCTTGAATACTTCGCTGAGTATTTCGGCCGGTTTGAAAATTTTTGATGAATACCTAGCATGAGATAAATAATACACCACTGCAGCAATATGGGAGCAACAACCAACAGACCGTTTGCCATTGGCACATTCACATGTGTCAAACCAGAAACACCAACACTGTTAGGTTTATATCTTAAGAAGCATCGATATGCTGTTCGAGAAATATGGCGAGATGGAACTTTCAATTTGAGTACATTTGACTGATCTTTAACATACTCAATTTTTAGTTTACCATCTTTGTCAACCATTTCTGCCAAATATGATATGGCTTGACCGAGTTGGTATGAACCGGTGAATAAGATTTTCAAATCTCTTTCTGTCATTTCTACTAACTTTGTCGTAAAATAATTCAAGAATCCAGCATACTAACCAGACTAGAACATTCGATATACGCGCCTGGAGCGAGAGTGTGCTGTGAAAGCGTGGTACCGCGCCGCATGCATGATTTTCATCATTTTTCGCCATGAAGTACCTCTACGAAAAATTTGGAAAAAATAGATGTTAAAGCAGACATTTTAAGATTTAAAAAAAAATTGAAGATGTATCTCTAAAACAACCTCAAAAAAAATTTTGAAAAATTCAAAAATTTTTTTTACTCGTATTTTTGGTCAGAATTTTTTTTTTAATTTATTCTTAAAATAGTCTTGTTGATGTTCATAACATATATTTTTTTCATCAAAATCGGTTCAGTCGTTTTCGAGAAAAATCACTTTTTTGATTTTGCTTTCCCTCTCCATAACTCCTACAAAAATGCAATTTTAAGGTTGATATTTACAGGATTTTTTAGACACATAGATGCCAATCTATGATGCCAATCTCGACTTGATACGGGCGGGAGCAACTTTTACGTGCTTATCCCCCTAGGCCCTTTAAGAAATTATTTTAAGCCTCATAACTCGAAAAGTACTCAATGAAGAAATACTTTATTATAGTGTTTTGGAAAGCTCTCGAGATACGCTACAAGAATAAGTAATAAAAAATAGGGGGTTCCATTTAAAAAATTGAAGGTGACCTTCACGTGACCTTCAAACGACTTTTCAAGGTAAAACCAATGACATCATCTTATGGCCCCCTTAAAACCATACAACTTTTGTTTGAAACATTTTCACCGAAACCGCCATGGTTTCGAGATATTCAACTGCATCACTTAAAATGACACACTCTGTATACATATACACATTCAATATTCATTTATAAGAATTGTTTATAAGATTTGATTTTTTATATGAAAAAATATAGAGATATTTTCTTACAACTAGTACATATCTAGTATATTTATCAGTTATAAAAAATATCTAATATAAAAAAATGTAAGAGAAAAACGTTTAATGCTGCCGCGCGTATCGAGATATCGAGAAGCGAGCACCGTCATCCGTCACCACGGACGACGTGACAGCATTAAATATTTTTTTAACAGTCTTTTCATATTAAATATAATGTATAACTATTTATGCATTATATATTTGTAACGATGCATCCCGATGCATCGTTCCTAGTTCCCGGCAGAACACCAGCTGGAAGCTGCCGCCCGGCAGAACACCCGCCGGGCAGAGGCAGGGGCGCGGTGCGCCCATCTTTTAATCGTTCTCATTACGGCCCAGAGCCGTTAAGGGCTCAAAACGGCCGAACACCGCCGATCAGAGCCGAGGTGGCCCGAACCGCCGACCGGCGAAAACCCGCGTTCGGCGCTCAACCCAAACCCCTCCGAACGGACCCGACCGTACCGTTTCCGAAAAACCGTTCGGAAGGGGTTATACCGCCGCGCGCCGACGCGGGCAATTAGTCGGTATAAAAAGGGCACATCTCGGCGTCTAATCACCATATTCCTGATCCGCTCTAAGCAGTACGCTTCAGCAGCAATCCAGAAATCCTACCAGGCACTAATTACAGAGGACGAAAGGTGGAGCGCGCTCCGTCTTAGCCGAGTGATCTCGATTCCGAAGTACAAGTGCAAACCGCCTAATCCGCAGCTGGGCCATCACGGAAGGTGGAGCTCAGAGCCGCCCCGAGTCGAGTGTTCTCGACCCAGCTGCAACGCGATCACCATCCTTCGCGACGCGATCCTATCTCGCGTACTTTAACATTGAACGCATACGCGCATTTGATCATCGCGGCCTCCGCCGCCGCACGTATCAACCGCACCGAGCGCAGAAGCGCAACCGTTTAGCGCGGCCTCCGCCGCCGCGTATGTTATTACCGAACGCATAAGCGCATCCGTTTATCGCGGCCTCCGCCGCCGCGTAGTGTGTACCGAACGCATAAGTGCATCCGTTTATCGCGGCCTCCGCCGCCGCGTATTTTATTACCGAACGCATAAGCGCATCCGAATATTGCGGCCTCCGCCGCCGCCGTCAAAGCGCAACACGCGCATACAATTATCACGGCATCCGCCGCTGTGATTAAAGCGTACCGATTATAGTAAACCGAACGCGGACTTTAAATCGTATCGTCGAGGAAATAATAATTCTCGCGAAAGCAACCGTCGATCCCGAGAACCCGAGGATTCTAAGAACCGCGGGGATTCCTCGCGGAAAAAGCGCCGCAAAAACACGCGCTGTCTCGCGCGCCGTAAACACAAACAGGTGTACGCGATCAAAGACCGGAATTAAAAACGAAACTGCATTTGTCGCGTTATTAATCAGCCAGCGAAATTATTAACCACGCACACACACACACACACACACACACACATTCGCATACACATACTCTGTACACTTATCTATTCGAATAAATACGTTTGTTTAAAACACTTCGCGTATTTTCTTTCCAACGAACCTTGCACCGGCGATCTATCCGCGCTGCAAAGAAAACGTCCGAAAATACGACCGTTACATATTTATTATATTATATTATATTATATTATATCATATTTATTTTATATTTATATTATAGATAATAAATATATATCGTTTGATAAGTTTGATAAAAAAGCAAGTAAAACACATTTTTTTGGAAAAAATTTACATTATTTCTCAACATAGTTTCCATTAAGGTCTATATACTTGGTCCAACGAGTTTCCAATTTTTAATACCGTCGGAAAAATAGGCTCTCTCAAAGCCTGCAAAATACTCGTTGACGGCGACAACCTTCTCGTTCAACGAGAATTTCTTTCCACCGAACTAGATTTTTAAATTTGGAAACAGAAAGAATTCGCGCAGAACCAAATCCGGAGAATAGGATGGATGAGGAATCAATTCGAAACCCAATTCGTGTAATTTTGCTAATTTTTGTTTTTTTTCCATTTTTGTAACAACCAAACCACTCGCTTCAAATGACTATCGAACATAAACAACGCGTTACTTTTGCCTGAAATTTTTTTGGAGGGGTACGAAAAAGGGAACTTATAAGCAACAAGTCACCAAATGGATTGTGGCGCAATTTCACGGAAATTTACCAAATTTATCAAACGACCCACGTAATATTATAATATGATATTTATATAGTCTGTGTATATAATCGAAATTATTAAGAGATTTTTTGTTTACGTCGAAATATATTGATGACTAGAAATATTATTCGTAGAAACAAAAAAAAGAAAAATATCGATAAATATATAATAAGCTAATATGATTAGGATTAATCAGTCCATAATAAGAATATAGAGGAAAAAGGTAACAATTTAATACAATCTTAATATTACAAAGTAATATAATAATGAATTGATGATTTTCCATACCACTCATGAGGTACCACCAATGGCGCGTTAGGTTTATAGTGGACCTTCACCTTGAGCTATATCTTACCACTCTTATATTATATATTATTTTATATTATATTTGTCACTAGAATTTGTCATTAGAAGTCTTTTAAAAACATTTTTACAAACGTATCCTTTGCAAGTGTGATGTCAAATAATGACAAAGCATTTCTTACACACTTTTGCAAGTGTGATGTCAAATGGTGACAAGGCATTTTTTACAAACATTATAAAATCAATATATTAATGAATAATAATGCTTATAAAATATAATTTATTTTATTTTGATCATTATTATTGCATATCATCATTCAATGAAGTATTGGGAATATTAGCAGCATATAGTGTTAAACTGCTCTTTTTTCAGGACAAATAGAATATAATTTATCCGATGACATGAGAGACAAATGCTTTGCATTAATCTCCATGTCTAGAACAATTTCTTTCCTTGCTTTCAATGCTGATTTTAACACACAACTAGCATTTATACATGCGGACGAAAGTTTATTTCGTTTTTTTTGTTTTTAGATCTGATAGCAAAGAAAACATTCTTTCTGGGTCGGCATTTGAATTTGGAAGTGATCTAACTGCATTCAAAAGATACTTCATATTGGGATAGATAGATAGATAGATAGATAGCTTTTATTGATCCTCTTAGGGTTACAATTTATACAATCAATTTCCTTTTTCTACAACGAATCCTTACTAACTAAACCTTACATACTATTCTTAACCTAGTCGTCTTCTTGGACTTCTAAATCGGGGCCAGTGCCTGCACAGCACCCTCCTCCTCCTCTGTCCGATCTACACACACACACACACCTCACCTGTGGACTTCCGTTTCCTCTTGCGTTATTCCTCATCTCTTTCCGCCCTCCGTTCTCTCGCTCTCATTCATTCCTCCTGTCATTCATTCTCTCTCCCTCCCTTCTCCCCTCCCTCCATCCTCCTTCTCCCCTCCCTCCTCCCTCTCCTGTCTCACCCTCTCCACCTCTCTCATCCACCACTCCCCTTCCCCCTTCTCTTCCAGCACCCATCCCACTACCTCCTGCCAACATTTCTTATCCTCCATCCTGTCTCTACATCCCTCCCACACATGCTCCCATGTTTCCTTTTCCCCACCACAAAGCCTACACCTTATCTTTTCGTCTTTCTCCCAGTATCTACTTCCCAACATTTCATTTCCCAACTTGAATCTTACTACTCTCCTGCACCTTTTTTTTTAATTTTTTTTATCGTAGGGAAAATGCATTACGCATACCCCTCTTCCTGGGGGAAGGAGAGGGGTTATGTGGGACTCCGGGCGGAGTCGATATTGCCCGTATACCCACTAAAAACCCTACGGTGGCCACCAACCGCGTTTAACGAGGAGGTCACGGGGGCGTCAGAGACATTCTTCCGCAACCTCCTCAGCGCATCAACCCCTCAGGGTTCCACCATCCACGACCCAATAAACTCTTGTAATAGCGGCACAGGGCCACACTGCGCCGCCGTTGTCCTCCTTCTTGATCTTACCAGAGGATCCCGCAACCCCCCGCGTTCACTCCTGGGCCTATCTCGGATACACGAGAGAGGAGGGATTGATTTTCTCCATCTCCCGTGGACCGAACCATTACCTGTTAGGTAGTGGGCCTAACAATCCTCTACCCCATAAACAAACCAACGAAGGGGGTGGGTTGAGAGAGCGGGAGGGGGCCTACTGACGCCTTACACGTCTCCTTCCCCTCCCCCGAACCCGAGCTCCCTCCTCTTCCTCTTCTCTATCGGGGGGCTGTTCGCTCCGCCTTATTTTCTCTGCCTCCTCCTTCTGTGACATCACCTTTTCACAGAAGGAGGAAAAGGCCCTCCAGTTCTCCTCCCTCCGGATGATCGCCCCAATGACCACTGGAAGGGAGAGGTCTCTCCCTATAACCTGGACCAGGGCACGACGCTCTTCTACCCAGGCCGGACATTCCTCGAGTGTATGTTGCCATCATGTAAGAAGATGGCTTTTGTTTTGTGGGAGGCCACCTCGAGGCCCATCTTTCTTATGGCACGCATAACGCAGGCCACCCCTACGTTCGCTAACGCGAGCGTCTCCTCCCAACCCTTTTCCCCGGCTACCACTAACGTGTCGTCAGCATAGTAGACAACGTGGCAGCCGGGAGGAAGGGCTGTGCGCAGCACTCCATCAAATGCGAGGTTCCACAGGAGTGGGCCCAGCACTGAACCCTGTGGAACCCCGCAGTATATCCTTCTTCCACTAAGGGATTCTTCCTGATCCCGGAAGACCAATCTCCTGTCACGGAAGTATTCCCTTATGATAGACCTTCAAGTAGCGAGGGACCCCGTGCTGATCAAGGCCCTTCCCTATCCAATCCCACGGCAGGGTGTTAAACGCGTTGGCGATGTCCAAGGACACCGCCAACGCCACCCCGCCTTCCCCGGTAACCTTGTCCGAGAGGGTCTAGACGACTTATCGCGTCTATAGTTGAACGACCATCTCGGAAACCAAATTGGCCATCATCCAATCCACATTTCTCCCATGACAGCCGCCGGACGAGGCGGCCAGCTATAATCCTCTCCAGGATGTTCTCCCCCTCGTCCAGTAGACATAAGAGTCTGTAAGCAGAAGGATCCCCAGCCTCCTTCCCTACCTTCGGAAGGAGGACCAATCGGGCCTCCTTTCAAGCCGAAGGAAACACCCCCTCCCTCAAGCACCTGCTATACAGATGCCTGAGGGTTTCCTCCAGGACTCCGCGGGCAAGGGTCCAAATCTTGCCCGCTATCTCATCGGGGCCGGGGGCTTTGCGGGGTGCCATCTTACGAAAAGCATCTCGCAATTCCCCCCCCCCGTGACCCCGCATTCCTCCTCCCTGTCCATATCGTCCCCAAACAAGGGAAACGGGTCGGGATCTACTTCCCTTGTGGGAAATAACTTTCCCACAATCTCCCCCAAAAATTGCGGGGAGACCGTTTCTGTGGTGGGAGGAGCTCGCGCCCGTAACTTCCTGAGGACCAGTTTATAGGGTCGCCCCCACGGGTCCTCATCCAGGGAAGCCATGAGCTCCTCCCACGCCTTCGCCTTAGCTCTCTTGATGGAATCCTTGAGGGAGCACCGGGCCAAACGGTACTCCGCCTCCTCCACTTCCTCCGCGTCACATCGACGCCTTCTCCTGGCCCTATAAAGTCGGCGCCTGGCGGCTATCGCCTTCCGGCGTATCTCCGCGATCTCCTCGGACCACCAATATGCCGACCTCCTGGGGCAGGGCCTGGATCGCGTCATCGCGGTGTCGCAAGCGCACCAGACAATGCCGCGAATTCTCTCCCATACCTCATTCATATCGCCCTGCCCCATTACACCGAGCCAGGTCTGAGCGTATAGGGATTCCATCAGGAGCCCCTCATCCAACTTACTGAGGGACCAACGCTGTTGGTCCCTCCTTTCCTCTTTACCCCTATCACCATGGAGGGCGGCCGTGTAACTGAGCTTGATATAACGATGATCAGACAACGTTTCGACCCCCACAGCCACCCTCCACGATAATACCCTCCGTGCAGCCGCCTGGGAGGCCATCGTCAAGTAGACAATTGACTCTCCCGGTGGCCGCACACACGTGCTAATGGACCCCACATTTAATATTGTGAGGTCCAAGCCCGCCATCCACTCTTCAAGGAGGCCACCCCTCCTATTGATTCGCGGGCAACCCCAAGAGGCCGCTTTGACATTGAGGTCACCCGCGACAATGACCGGACCGGGGAGGTAGTCCCGAATTACCTCCCCAATCTCTTCCAACTGCCTCTCGAACCGGGCAGTGTTCCACGATCGGGGAGAATACACCGCTATTACTAGGGTGACTCCCCACTTCGGACACATACCCGGCTCCTCTTTTGACCAGACTGCAGGGGAGAGACTCCCTGCAGTCCCTCCAAATAACCGCCGCCAAGCATTCTCCCCCGAGTGGGTTGTCTGTAAACCAGTTTGACCCACTCGTGGAGGACAGTAAGGCTCGGCCACTATCCCCAGACCACAACCACGCTCCGCCAACGTGTGCAGGAACAAATCCTGAGCCTGGCGGGCGTGGTTGAGGTTGGCCTGTAACACGGCCAAACCTATACTCCTTTCGGGGGGGGTTCGGTCAATTCTGTGACCCCGTCCCCTCCTTTTTCCAGTCCCCTACCCCACTGCTCGGTTCGCACTCCCCTTTCGGGGTATCCGGGCTGCCATCCTCGTACCTAATAGTGGCCTTTGCCCTACTCCCTCCTGGCCGCCTCTGTGGCAAGGGGGGAGAGGGAGAGACCAGCTCTATGGGGACTATAGCCTGTGCGGCCTGCTCTCCCCTAGGGGTTCTCTCTCCCGTAGAGGAGTATCTCCCTCCCATTGGCCCCAGCGCCGGGTTGATATCGGCCTTCTCTGATACCATTTCCGGCGCCGGCAGCTCCTTGCTCGGGGGATCCCCCCACCCCTGGTCTTCCTGGGCCTGGACCACTTCCATTCTAGAAGGAGGGGGCTGAGCCCATCATTGGGCTTCAACCCTATGGTTAGCCGGCCTGCCTGCTTGCACGCAATGCATTATGAACTAGCCCGGCAATTCGCCGCTATGTGTCCTTCTACCCCGCATCTGTAGCAACAGGTGTTGCGGTCTGCAGCACCTGTGCATCTTTGCTGAACATGTCCCAGCTCCAAACATCTAAAATATTGGAGTGGGCGTACCTCCATCATGCTTACACGACATGCCGCCCACCCCACCTTCACTCTACCTAATCCCACTACCTTGTCGGCCATCGATAGCGGGCATTGAACCACAACCGCACCCATTCCATTGGGGGCAGTTACGGTTCTACTCCCCTTAATATCTTGGAGACTGCCTTCCCCAATTCCTATTAGGGCCTGGACGATGTCTTCCTGTTCGATAGACTCGTCCAGGTCCCTTATCCTTATCTGGACCATCTTCAGGAGGCGGGATATTCTGATTCCTTCATTCCCCCCAAAGACGGCCTTCAACTTATCGGCTAAGGTTCCCGCCTTCACCTTCCTCTCCTCCCGAGTACCCCCCGGGATTTCCAGGATATACGCACCCGTCATTGACTTACGGGTGCGCAGCTCCTGGATACCTATCTCCTTCAGGGCGTCTTCCCCTATGGCTCTTCTGGCCGTTCTGATAATATCACCATAACCTCCCTCTTTGGCGGTTATGGTGATTGCGGCCATGGTGGGGAGTTTACGCGCAACAACCTTCTTTCCTCCCATAGAAGGTTGGCCCGCGGGTGGGGCTCCACTCCCACCCGCGGGTAACCCTGTTCCTCTGCACTTACGTGGGTTTTCTCCTCCACTCCCTCTCTTCCTGCCAACCACCATAGACCAGGTCTCTCTGGATTCTGTTGGTGGGGGCACATGTTGAGAGGGAGGGGGATAGGAGGGAATCCCCTTTCCACCAGCCTTATTTCCAGGAGGAGGGGGCAACGCCTTCTTCTTTCCTCCTTCTTTCTCCCTCTCTTCCCTCTTCCCCTGTACCGGGGCCACGGGCGGGGGGGATGAGTTTCCCTCGCCCCTTCTCCCTTACTTTTTCCGCCCTTGCCCTTCTTACCGGAAGGGGCAGGACGGATGGAGGGCTCCACATCTCCACCCTTCTTCCCGGACGGCGGAGGAAGGCGAGCGGAGGACCCCACTTCTCCACCCCTCTTTTTCCCAGAAGGGGAAGGACGGGTAGAGGGCTCCACTTCTCCACCCATCCCTCCTTCATCAATCACCTCCCTGTTCCCATTTCCCTCCCGCGGGAGTTTCTTGGGGGTCAAAGGAGGCAACGATCCCGCAGACTCGAATAATTTGAGTTTCTGCGAGATCAGCCTTTCCAGAACCTCCTCCATTTGTTGGAGGAGGAAGGGTCCGACATCATGGTCATACCCATGGCTGGTACTTGAAAGCACGGGTGCCGACTGGCTCCCGTCTCTCTCCTGCCCCCCCAGGGGTGGCCACTGCTCCTTCGGAGGGGCCCTACTTCCACCCCGTGGGGAGGGGGTCCTCCTTCCCTTCATCCCCCTCCTCACTTCCTCCAGGGAGGCTCGGAGCTTTTCCATTTCCCGGCTCGTTTCAGTCAGGGAATTTCTGGAATGCTCCACCTCCGCGGTGAGTCTGAGGTTATCCGCCTTCAACGTCCTCGCCTACTTCCTCAACGCCTCCAATTCCTTCGAGGACGACGTCTCTGACTCCAGTTGTGCCCTGATTGCCAGCGTGGTCAACGCCGCTCTGGCACTCAAGGCCGCCTCATTAAGGAGCTTCTTTCCAGTCCCATTTCGGTTGGAATAGACCTGGGCAATTCTCTCCATTCCGTCGATATAGCGCATAATCTCCGCCGTTATATCTGGGGGGGGAAGGCCGCTCATCTCCCTCATCAAGTCCTCCTCGGTCCCCCCACACGGCACCGTCGATGCAGCCGACGAACCCGGCATCGGGGGCGACGGCGGCACCGCCGGTGGCGCCCTGGGGGGGAAGGCATGATCTCCACCAATTCACTCGGCTCCTCCACCACTCCCGACTGTGACTTTTTCACTCTTTTCCCCCTTATACTATCAAGGAGGAATTATCTAGAAAACCGTACACCACATCGGACACATACGCCACGGTGTTTGTGAACATTCCCCCCTTCTCATCCGAGACAGGTTTCTCCACGGTCGCTTCCGAATCCACCCTGAAAAGCTGGACCTTAAGCTCCTTTTCCACCTTCTTTTTCCTACCCCCTTGGCCCTCAGACATCGGTTCAGGGCTCACAAGGGACACCACCGGCGTCTGACAAAGAGTCTGGTAGGGGGTCTCCTCAACCCCCCTCTTTCCCTACGAGCGGGAGTTCTCTGTATAAGAGAGTTCCTCCTCCTCCCATTAGAGGAGACGCCAAAGGCGGCCATTTCCTGCCTGCGCAACTCCTCTAACTCCCTCTCCTTGTCCCCATCCTCTATGTTTGTGTATGTATTTTTGTTTTTGTTTGTATTTGTCTCCATCTTTTTTATATCATCCCACTGTCCGCAACGGTTACACTGACCGGGTATACCCTCACCGGCCGGGAGTGTCCCGAAACATGTCCGGCCACACTCCCGACCGGGCCCCGAGTTCCCCCGGGGGGTCGGTATATGTCTCGGGCCGGTGGCCAAAAGCAGCACCGGCACTGGGCTCCAGCCCCTTACTGACCCATGGGGGTTTTGACGCCCCCATGGGCTTTCGGGGGTCCCCTGCCTTCGACTGCAGTGGCACCATTGCGAGTGGCGCCACCCGGGGGGCCCCACGGACGGTTGGAGTGAGGTCGCCGCTCCCCGGCCTCACTTTGCTCGCCGTAGCGACCAGCCATCCCCACACCGGCCATGCCGGATCTGGGGGACATCTCCTTCCCAGTGAGATCGCTTTAAGTGGAGCCGTCGCGATATCCCACTGGGTATCCTTCCTTGCGCCACCGGCCTGGGAATACGTCCCAGGTGGCTGGCCCACTGGGTAGAACGGGGGAGAGTTACCTCTCCCCCAAATACCCATCGGGCTTCCTCCGTCACACCGACTCTGCCTCAGAATACTTCCGAGCGGTACGGTGCAACCCAGGCCGGCAGTCCGCCAAGCCCGATTGTCCGGATGTCTCCGGACATAATCTGCCGGCCCGTCGTCCCACCTGTCTGGCGCGTATCCCTAGGCCGTTTGCCAGGTGGTAGGGACCTTCTCCTGTGGGACGCCGCTTCCTCCCCGCGCCGAAGGGGACACCCAACTATGGGCGACACCCCCGGTGCGGAGAGGACCGGCCACCACATCTCTCCCGAACCGTAGGCCCAGCCGACCAGGCTATCCCAGTCGGCCCCCCACGGTCCACTGCGGGACGCTGAGAAAGGCGCACGCCCCGAAGGACGTCGCCCTAGGTACAGAGGCGCCTTCGTCCCATTCCCGCACAGGGGTCTAAGCCCCAACCGGGGGCACCCGGCACACCCCAGCACGGAGGGAGAATAGAAATTCTCCCCTAACGGCTCCGTGCAGTCGGGCGATTGAAGTCAGGGCCGCCAACCCCTATCAGTAACGGGCCATACGCCGAAGGGTACCGAAACCCTCTTCTCGCCCCCCAGCGGGAGCGAGTAAGTGCAATGGTGCGCTCTTAGACCCATTCACAGTAGAATGGCAGCCTCTCCACCACGACAAGGTGGCGCACTACGGAAAGGAATATACCCTCCTGCACCTGCTTTCTCCCCACCCCTTCTTCAAATATCCTGGTATCCCCTCCCCTTTGATTTCCTTATACTACCTATTGTACCTTGGTCTCCCTATCCTTTTCCATCTCTCTCTCCTCTGCTTTTTCACACTTAATTATCTCCCCAAACCATCCACTCTCTTCTCTCCTTCCTTCCACCTCCTCAATCCTTCATCCCTTATCCTCAAACCATTTTCTCCTCTCTCTCTCCCAACTCGATCCCGTCTTCCCTTCTCTTGCTCTCTCTCTCATCTCCTTCCAACAACACCTCGCCAACTCGCTCCCCCTTCCCTCTCCCCGCCTTTCTTGTCCTCTCCTTGATCTGCCCTTCCTGCCTTCCGTTCCTTTGTAGCTTATAGCCTAAGTACGAAAATTCCTTCACTTCCTCCATCCGCCTTCCCTTCCATTTCCATTCCTTTTTCTTCATCCTTCCTCCTCTTTTAAACCTCAGTATCTTTGTCTTTCCCGCATTCAATTCCAACCTCTTCCTATCCAAATACTCCTCCAGCCTCCCTATCATGGTCCTCATCCCTTCCTACTCCTCCGCCAATAGCACTATGTCGTCCGCGTACGCCAAGGTATAAATCCTTTTGTCCTCTATTTTTACTCCTCCCCACTTCACCTTTCCTATCTCTTCCTCCATGTCCGCAATTAGTAGATTGAATAACGTCGGACTCAATGGGCACCCTTGTCTAACCCCTCTAGCCATCCAGAACTCTTCCCCCACTTCCCCTGCCGCCCTTACCCTCCATTTCGTTTCCCTTATCACTTCCTCTATCCTCCTAATTAACCTCCCTCTCACTCTTCTCTCCTCCATTGCCTTAACCAGTACTCCTCTGTCTACCGAATCAAATGCTGCCTTCAAGCCTATAAACATCGCCACCATCTTTCCCCCTCCTTTCTAGTTGCCTATTAATTATATAATTTAATACATATATATTGTCTATCGTCCCCATTCCCTATCTAAATCCCGTCTGATTTTGTGGAATTACTCCCTTTTCTTTTAGATCTTCCTTCAATCTTTCTGCCAACACTGCTACATATACTTTGTACAGCATTGACAGCAATGTAACTCCCCTTCCCACTCAATGTAGTCCCCCACCTTATTTCCGTCCCCCCTCTTAACTATCGGAACTATTACCCCTTCCTTCCACTTTTCCGACCATCCCTCCCCTCTCCATATCTTGTTACAAAAACCCCACACCCATTCCTCTACCTCCTCTCCCCATATTTCCATAACTCATCCCGGTATCTCATCTATCCCCATTGCCTTGCCGTCTTTCATCCCTCTCAGTGCTTCCTTTATCTCTCTCCTTTATCTCTCTCATCTCCTACTTATCCCCTCTTCCCCTCCTCCTCCTCCCTCCCTCTCTTTCCCTAACCCCCTGATTATCCTGCCTTCCACCCCTCCTAACAACTCCATGAAATATTCCCTCCATTCCTCCATCTCAATTCTCCCATTTATCCTTCTCCTTCCCTATTCCTTCCTCCTTTCTCTATTCACAATTTCCCATACTTCTCTTTCCCTTCTCGCTTCCGCCGCCTTCTTTTCCCACATCTCATTTTTCTCCTTCTTTTTCTTTTCGCACAGCTTTCTATACTCCAGTTTCTTTCTTTTATATTCCGCTCCCTCTCCTCCTCTCTCTCTCCATTCTCTTAATTCCTTCCTTACCTCCCTCTTCTTCTCCCTACACTCCTCATCCCACCATCCCCCTTTTCTCCTTTTCTTCTTTTAACTCCTCCTCCATCTCTCTCAATACCTCCTTCAATCTCTCCTCCATTCTCTTCCATTCCTTCTCTTCTCGTTCCACACTCCCCTCCAAGTCCTCTTCCTTACCTCCCCCTCTCCTTCGTACTTCCCCCTTCAGCATTACTTCCATTGGGTGGTGATCTGAGTCTACCCTATCCTCCTATCTTCATATTGTCCACATTGCTTCTTACGTCTTCACTTCCCATTACATAATCTATTACCGTGTTCCCCTTTCCTCCTGTGAATGTAAATTCTCCTTCCTCATCACCCTTGATATCCCCATTAAATATACTCCATCCTATCACCTCCAAAAAGTCTACCAATCTTTTGCCTTCCTTATTCATCTTCCCGTCCTTTGATCTTCTCTTCTCTTCTCTTTCTCTTTCTCTACCTTCCTCCTCCATCTCTACTCTTCCCCCTTCCCTCCCCGTTCTTGCGTTAAAGTCTCCCCCTATCAGCGTTTTTACTCCCTGCTCTCCGATTTCCGTCCATTTCTCCAATACCTGTAATGCCCTCTCTATTCCCTCACTTACATATACCCCCACTATCTTCCATCTTTCTTTCCCCTGCCTCACTCTCCCCACTATCATTCCCTCCTCCTCTCTTTCAATTTTTGTCCCCTTCTCCATTTATTGTCTTCTTTATTCCCATTAACATCCCCCCCATATTCCTCCCTCTCTTGCTCTTCCTACTCGCCCATTTCGCCTCCCATTCAAATCCCCCCGGCAGTCTCCCTTTCTCCCAATCTCTTTCCCCCACCCATGTTTCTGATATCACCATATCCCACCCCTTTAACCCCTCCCAAAAACTCCTGTTCTTATTTTTGAGCCCCGCTATGTTCCTGAACATCACCTTCCAACTACCTCCTCCTCTCCCTCTCCTCCTCCTTCCCTCCTTATCCTCCATCTCGCTTTCTTTCTTCTCCCCCTTCCCCCGCTGTAACTCTTTAACATTCCCTCTATCATCCCTTAGCACCTTCTGGGCGCATCCCGTTTGGACACTGCACGATTGGACACTGCACGATTGGACACTGAACGATTGGACACTGAACGATTGGACACTAACGATTGGACACTGCACGATTAGACACCGTTCCACATGGGTTTGCAATATTCCACGCGAAACGAGTTTCAACACACACCGCCGTGTGCTTTCAGTATTAAACGAGGTTTATTATTGTACGGTTCCACATGGGTTTGCAATATTTCACGCGAAACGAGGTTCAATACACACCGCCGTGTGCTTTCAGTATTAAACGAGGTATATTATTGTACGGTTCCACATGGGTTTGCACCAATCGTGCAGTGTCCAATCGTGCAGTTTCCAATTGTGCAGTATCCAATCGTTACGTGTCTAAAAAAGTGTCACCCGCACCTCCTCCGCTTCATCCCATCTCCACCATACATTATCTATCTTAATCCTTTCGTAACTGATCCACACCCTTTTTCCCGTCTCTTCCTCCTTCCTCGCAATCTCCCCTAACATCCACCTCATCTTCCTTTCTTTCCATGTTAGGTCCTCCCCAATTCTCTCTCTCCTACCCCTCAGCTTCCTTTTTTTCCCATCACCTCTCATTTTTGTTCTTCGTTTCCTAACCTTACCCATACCATTTATCTTCCCTCTTCCCTATCCTCCCCTATCCTCCTGACTTTCGCTACCTCCACTTTCGCCCCTATCTCTTCTAGCAGCTTCTCTACCCCCTCCTTCTTCCTTCTTCCTTCTTCTCCAGCACCCTTATCATTATATTCATCTTTTCTTCCTCCCACTCCTTTCTCTCCACCTTTCTCTCTATCTCTCCTCCACTCCCTCCTTAATCTCCTCCTCTCCTCTCCTCCTTGCTCCCTAAATCCCTCTCTTACCTCCTCCTTTTAAAATCCTCCTTCATCTCTCATCTGCTTCCGCAGATCCTCCTCCTCCTTCCCCTCTCCCCCTGTCCATGTCGACGACCTAACCGTTTTCCTACTACTTCTGAAAATATCATCCTCTCCCTTTCTACTTCTTTCCATTTCCTCCCTCTTCCTCTTCCACAACTCTTCTATATTTCCCAAACTTCCACTTCTCTCTCTCTCTTTTCCTCCTCTCCCGCCGCTTCCTTCTAAAAATCTCTCCATCTTCCTCACCTTGTCGTCACCTAATCCGGTCACTTCCTTTTCCCACGCTACCACTCTACACTCTACCTACTCTATGCCACGCGCTAACGCCTCACCCTGCTCCCTCGTTTCTCCCACCTATGTCCCACCTAGTCTATGCCTATCCGTTCACTTCTAATTCTCTTCCCTTTGACACTTTCTTCCCTGCCACTCCCCCCTCCCTTCTTTCCCTTCACACCCTTTTCCTACCTCCACTCTCTCTCTCACACTCTCACCTCCACCCTCCTACGTCCCTTTTCTATCCTCTAACACACGCACACTCTATCACCACGTGTCATACTCGATCGCACCGGAAACGGAAGTCCTCATATTGAGATATTTACATTTAAAAATTTTTTTCCACATCTCATCAAAGTTTAATTTTGAAAAATGTTCTTTTTCTGCTATTGTAAAATCTAGATGTAAAGTGTACCATTCTTTTTTTTAAAGTATTTTCGTCAAAACCGAGGATTTAAGCAACAAAAGAAACATCATTAAATGCTGTTTCTCTATCAATACTATATAATGCTATGTTTGATTGAAAAACATTTTCGATAAAAATTTTGAAAAAATTAATTTTTATTGGGCAATCTTTTACTTATTTCCTCGGCAGCGATTACATAGAATTGCAGACAATTCTCACGAATATTTGCAATTATGTCTGCGTGCCCTTCTTTCCTAGAGTATTAATTTTCACTATAATAAAATATTTTTCCCTCAAGTACTTCTTGAGTTATAATGCTTGAAAATCAGTTCTTAATTTTACATAAACCGTAAAATATCTTGCAAAATATTCATTTTTCGATTATCTTACCTTAATACTTTTATGTACAAAATAATGAGAGGAATCAATTGGTGTAAAGAAAACACATAGTTATTTTTAAGAAAAAATATGTAATTGTTAATTGAAAATTACATATTTTTACTTCGAAACAACTATGTGTTTTCTTTACACCAATTGATTCCTCTCATTATTTTGTACATAAAAGTATTAAGGTAAGATAATCGAAAAATGAATATTTTGCAAGATATTTTACGGTTTATGTAAAATTAAGAACCGATTTTCAAGCCTTATAACTCAAAAAGTACTTGAGGGAAAAATATTTTATTATAGTGTTTTGGAAAGCCCTCGAGATAAG